>NC_140570.1:41875470-41977399 GCF_057381845.1 Rhamphochromis longiceps | reverse complement strand
TTTTCACGCATGCGCAGAACTGGAATGTAAGCGTTTTTGGCCGTTTCAATGTGGACGCACACCTCTGTGAAAATGGATGAAAACGATAGTGTGGACGCGGAACGTTTTCAAACTAATTTATCTGGGCTAGTGTAGACGTAGCCTAAATCATTTAAAAATCAACCGGTTTTTCTCACTTCCTGTCAGATAACTCCTGCTCCACAGGGACCTAAAACTAAGGAGCCAAAATGGCTTCCTTCAAACAAGATGAACTTAAGACCAAGGCCCAGGCTCAGATGAAGGAGGATTATTTGGAACAGAGTCATGCTGAGCTGCTCTAGAAAGCCCAAAAATGAGGACATGAAGGTGGAAGTGAGGAGAACAGTTCTGATGAGTTGTGTCTTTGATACTGTTGGCTGTAACCCCAGAGACATTAATTCAGTCACGGTTGCGATGTCATCAGCATTACTGAACTTTTTAAACTGGAAATTTATTAATAAATCCTCAGTGTGTTGATCCTATTTTCATGTTAAGACTGAAAGCTTTTAAAACAGTTTTGTTTTTCGTAGTCACGACGGAACGGACAAACTCTTTTATTAAAATCTTTGCTGGGTTAGGATGATGATCCTAAATCTGCCTCTTAGTCTTTTGTAAATAAATGATAAGTAACGATTTTGCCTCAGTCATGACTGTAGAAATCTTATAAGCAGTCTTCCCTCTGAGCTTCACTCAGACTCATTAAATCTCATCAACGATTAAAATCAATATGAACACGATGGTTATTAAATGTTGTTAGTGTTGAATGTGTGCATTAGTACACAGTGTGTGCAGGCTGTGGTGTACAGCAGCATAAATACTGCAGTATGTTGTAGTACCGTCACAGAGTTGCAGAGGATTTTACATAATTAAACATGAACTCGGCGCGCCTGAGGGCGCAGAGGGTGAATCTGCTTTATTCTGACATCTTCAGCTGTGTTAATGAAAATCACTCATCCGAGCTCACATATTAGCCCGGCTCGGCCCGATCCGGCTCGGCCCACTGTGAAGCTGCGCGCATCGTGACAGGCACCCTTAGCTCAGCGGGATTACAGCCGTGCCCGACCGAGCCGAGTAGGGTCAGACCGGGTCAGAACAGACTTCAACTGTCGGGAAAAGATCAGGTTCTTTGGCCGCCTCTCTTACCCCAGCTGCCAGCGGTTCGGCCCAGAAACTCCCCGGTCCGCGGGTTGTAGATGAAATCCTTCCAGGAATCCTGCTTCTCCTCCTTCTTCTTCTCCATTTTCGCTTCATTCGCTTCTTTCTTGTCGTCCTTCTTTTCCTGTTTCTCCTCCTTTTTCTCTTCTTTCTCCTCCGCCTTCACCTCCTCCTTCGTATTATCCTGGTTCTGATCTTGGTTCGGTTCCTGGGTCTGATCCTGATTTGGTTCCTGGGTCTGGACCTGCGGACTGGACGACATACCGATGCCGGACTAAACTGATCTGGGCTAATCAAGGCTAAACACCAACAGCTGGGATAAACCGATCCGTCGGATCTACGTGAGGAGCCCTGTACGCGCACGCGCAATCACACACACACACACAAGCACATAGGGACTGCTGCAGAACGAGACGCATGCGCAGCACAGAGCATGTGTGAGGGCTGAGGGTCTCCAGTGATAAAGACGATGATGATGATGATGATGATGATGATGATGATGATGAAGATGCACTGTGTTGTGAGAATAGGCTGAGACCATCATCCATCCTAAAGTCTGTCCCAGCTGTTGTGTGTGTGTGTAGGGGGGTTTAATTACAATTAATTCTAATCAGTTAACTCTTACATCCCCAAAAGTTATCACCAATCTAACCATAACCCTACTATCGTGTGATATGGGTTAATATAATGTTAAGTCACCAGTCAGTCTCTGAAGGACGAGGATATTCAGTGTTTTTGTCAATAAAAAATATGCCTGATAAGCCCTTTCACTGTAATTTTTGTATAAAACAATAAAAATAAGCCCTGAAAGAAAAAAATAAGCTGCTCAGAAATAAATTCATGTCAAACCAACATTATATAATCATGTGACAATTGCAGTGGCAAGTAATTGGGCAAAAGCAGGATGATGTCATGCTGTTGTGACACACAGAAAGAAGGAGGAAGCCACCTGAAAAAGAGGAATAAGAAGGAAATAAGGAGCCAGGAAATGCAAGAGGATCTATTCTGTCTCTTTTGTTCAGTGCTTTTTTCTGTCCTGTTGTAATATTTCACGAATGTGACAGCGACAAACACAGTGGCTCCTGATTTCCTTGCACCTGACTCTCTCTGAGATGATGTTTGCACACTTAAAGTCATGTTTCAGATGTGGAGGAAAACAGACTCAGCAGACACTGAACACTGAATGAAGAGGTTCTGGTTCTAGTGAGAAGGTGGTACATGATATATAAAGACACAAGTTTTATTTGTTTTGGACCTTTGGGTGATGATGGAGGGGTTCATGTAGAACAAAGCAGTCTGAAAAATGGAGCCAAGCCTTAAGTGCTGCCTACCTGATCCAGACTTTTACGTCCTTTCTGGTTTTTGTTTGTTTGTTTAGTATCTCCTGTTATGGGCTTTTATTTTGTGTTTTATACTATTTTGTGGACACTTCCTGCTCCCAGTGAAAGGTGTCAGTAAATGTGGGAGCTGTGACATCACACAATTGTGATAAAGTATTGTGTGGTATCATCTATCTCTCTCTCACACACACACACAAACACACACATTTACACATTAAAAACACGCTGCTCTCTCTCTCATCATTCTTCTTCACCCTCCTTACCCCCCACCCCCACCCACCCTTCAGCAATAGGGGGAGGAGCCAGCAGAGTAAGGATGCTGTCAGGTTGCTGTGGTTTCAGCCTCTCGTTTCTTGTGGCGACCATCGTCAGGGATGTGTGTGTGTGAGGGTGAAGGGTGTGTGTGTGTGTGTGTGTGTGTGTGTGTGTGTGTGTGTGTGTGTGTGTGTGTGTGTGTGTGTGCATTTGAGTGGTGGTTATTGCAACTGTAAGGATATATGAATGAAGAAAGGCGAAGAGGAAGGAAAGGAAGGACGGGGGAGGAAAGTGGCATTGAAGGGTGGATCTGGATTAACGTCGATGCAGACAAAAAAATCTGTCATTTCCTCTGAGCTGCAGAGATCTGAGAGGACAACAGAAGCCTCATCACTCCATCTTTGTTCCTGCAGAGGGAGGACTGAAGGAGGGAAGGAAGGAGTCGAGGACCAAAAGGGGGAAAGAAAGGAGGACTGAAACAAGGAAAAAATAATAGGAAGCAGGGAAGGAAATAGGATCGAATCAGGGAAGGAGGGAGAGTAGGAGGAAGAGGGAGTCTGAGTCCTTGCTGGTCATCAGGTAAGGCTCCTCATTCAGCTTCAGTGTCATCTTCCTTCATCTCTTCGGTGTTTCTGCTTGTCTCCGAGCTGCTGCTGTTCCCACTGACAGTGTTCAAAATATCCAGTTTCTTCACATCCTTCTCGCCTTTCTGTGAAACCTGAAACGGCAGCATTTTACTTCAATATGGCTGCCATGTTGGGGTTAGAGTAAGGGAAAACTTCATTTGATTTGCTTTTATTTTGAAGGGGACGTCTGTCAGTCATGAGTAAACAGTGTAAAAACAAAGGTGAACACACCTAAGAAGACAAGGTCAAAGTTCAGATTGGAAGTGATTCTGTGTAAACCGTGTGTGTGTGTGTGTGTGTGTGTGTGTGTGTGTGTGTGTGTGTGTGTGTGTGTGGGAAGGTTCATGCCTAAGTCAAAGAGATACAGCCAAAGACATACTTATCATATTCTTACCCCTGTTTTCTCCCACTATCAGAGAGTTGCTCATTAAGCAGTTATTCTTGCTGTGGATACATCACTGTGTTTCACCTGTGATGGACTACTGACCTGTCCAGGTGTATCCCACCTATACTGGAATAGGCACCACCCCACATGTTCCAAAGTAGGCTAAGGAGTTAAGGATAATGCGTGGAAGGATGGATACATATATGTTAATGGATGGACAGATGGATGGATGGATGGATGGATGGGTGCTTTAGACAGAATTAGTGGATAGAGGCTATAAAATAAAAAACTGGAATAAACTCAACCTTCAGGGTGGTGTTCCCACAGAAATAAATAGGTGGAGCAGCACCGTTATCAACTAAAAACACTCAGTGCTGAACAGTGCCTGTTGTACTGTAGGTAACATGACTTCACTACCATCTGACAGCAGAACAGTTCCTGTTTTGAGCTTCCTGCTGTGAGGAGTATGGTATTCCTGTTTCCTCCAACAAACACATGCTGGTTACGTTAACCTGTGAGCCAGAAGGAGTGTGTGGTGGGTCAGAATCTGTAATGAAGCTGTATGTGTTAATGTGGGTGGTGGTGTAAAGGACTGAGTAGTCAGTAAACCTCTCAGGAGGCTGCTACAACTCAGAGTGTGAAGCAGCTCCACCTTGACAGATCCTAAAGGGGAGACCCTGAGTAGCAAATCCGAATCTTTCCCCTCATCCTCTCCTCGTGTCTCCTCTCTCACCCGCTTACAGGATGCATTACATCATTCTCCTGTGAGAGATGCTGCTGTTGCTAGGTTACTGCCAGCTGACTCCCTGTTCCATTTTTAGATGGATGCTGAGAAACAGAGAGGTGGGGGAGGGGATCAATATGGCGAGATGAATTCAAAGCAGTACTTTATTTAAAAGTCAGAGAAACAAATATGAAGCCTTCATGATAAAGATGAATAAAAGTGAGCCACGTTCCTCATATTCAGATGATTACTTTAATAAATTCATACAATACAATACAAATTTATTTATATAGCTCATTTAAAAACCAACGGTATACCAAAGTGCTTCACAATAAAACAGCAGGTTAAAACATGAATAATATTGTTACAGCTGGGGACCTAAGGACACCGGAAGACACACAGAAATGACACGGAGAAAGCAGGGCAGGGAAACGCTGATTAACGCTGATTAACACTGAGTTACACAGAGTAATGCAGACGACGCAACGAGGAACACAGGCAGAGACACACCATAAATACACACAAGGTAATGAGGGAATGACACACAGGAGGGGGGCACAGCTGAACCTAATTAGACACAACGAGACACAAACCTTCAAAGTAAAAGAGGAAACGCACAGACTGTTTTACAACACAAACTCAGGGACACGAACAGAGCACAGAGGGAAGACACAGGTAGGGCTGATAAACACTGAAGCACTAAACACAAAAACCAAACCTAAGAACTAATACAAAATCAGAATTAACACAAAACACAAGGTGATGCCAAAAGGAAACACAAAACGCTGGGTCAAAATGACCCAGGATCATGACAAATATAAGACCAATAACAAAGTACTGAATATGCTAACAGGTCAATGGCACTAATTACACAAGAATAAAAGTGAATATCAAATCAAACTTGCTAAAAACAGACAGGTTTTAAGTAGAAGAACAAAATAATTACATTTCAAAGATCATATAAAACCTTGGCTGGTTGAAATGAAATGTATCCTGGAATACTTGATGAAGCAGAGACGAGAACACGTGTTTGTCGACAGTGAACTCTCACTCTGTATTTGAAAATAAAAAACGAAGATGTCTGATCTGAACGATTAGAGCTAAAAGTCACTGCTAATGATACTGCTGCTGTTCAGATCCAGATAGCTTTATGCAGCTTACCCACACAACCTACCCACATGGTCAACGTCACTAATATAATCACTAATCGCAAATACTGTTGCATGTCAAGGCAGAGATCAACAAGCAATAAGTTCAAGGAAAAATGTATACATTAATAAAATAGCAAAAAACAATTCTTCGTTACGAATAAACAGCTGTTTATTTTATTGTTTGTGCACGACACCTCAAAGAGGACTACATTATCAGCATTCCCCGGTGTCCGGACATTCACAGGTGGGAATCCAAAGACCTAGCTGTGCAGAAGAGAGATGACTAAAACAGAAATCAGTCACAATAATCCAGAAATGTGTTGTTTTTTTGTGGGCAGGCTAACATCACCTGAACTGTCTTGCTTCTGCTCTGAGGCTTCCTGGTTGAACTGAACAAGATGTGAGCAGATGTTACACGAGCCAGCGTTGCTGCTTTCCAGCTTCTAACCAGTCTTAAGGTGGAATTCATGAGTTATACTAAGAATCTTTGGCTTACACTCAGAATGATGATTGACCTTTGATCTAACGAGTGGCCCTGCACCATTCAAACATGATCTGCACTGCCAACAGGAACAAACACTGTGAACTGATTTTCTCTGCTCTTCCTCTCAGGTCATTAGGGAGTCATGACATCACAGGAGGAGGGATCTTCATTCAGGAGGTTTTTCCAATACGTGGAGGACAGTGGACTTCGAATATACGATGGTCTGGTGATCCAAAACGCCTCCGACATTGCTAGAGAGAGCGACCGCATTCGCAACCAGACCAATTGGACCTACCTGCATGAAAAACACCAGAAAAAAAGACGGCAGGAAGAAAGCATCAAGAGGTAGAAAGCATCAAACCTTAAAATGAGACCATGTTGTTTCCTGTAAACTCATCTAAACCGCAATAGAAAACTCTTAAGCACACGGACCTCATATGGGCTTAGATACGGTATACTTCTGGTAAACTGGATGTCTGTGTAGGTACTCAGTCATCCAGGTGATGGTAATCTAAGGAACTTGAAACCAACTGGACTTCTTTAAGTTTTATAAAAGAAGTTTAATTAGGTCTGAGAGAGAGAGAGAGATATTTAGGACATTTTTTTAGTGTTTTAAATGTAAATAAGAGTTTAACACATCACCACTTCAGAAACATTATGAGTGTCTTGTATTTGTTTTACAAGCTGTTGTGTTATCGGACAGTCACACTAACATGATCTCCCTTTGGTGCAACCAGGATTGGTGAGGATGTTGCCGCGGCCTCGGATGGGGCGTACTCTGGGAAACACTTCAGGATGGGTTTCATGACGATGCCAGCTCCACAGGACCGATTGCCCCCAGCCAACCAGGGCTTCACCGTCAGATCGCAGTCCCTCCACTCAGTGGGCGGAGGAGAAGATGACTCCAGCAGCAGCCGCAAACAACCCCCACCCAAACCTAAGAGAGATCCCAACACCAAATTGAGCAGCAGCTCCGAAACTGTGGATGGGGGTGGAGTTACAAGAAGAGACCACCAAGACACCAAAGAGAAGCTAGAACAGGCTGAAGGTGAGTCATTAAAACCACATGTCTCACATGGTGGAGATCTGGGCACCAAATTAGATCTGCATGTTCAGGACTGATGTTCAGGTGATGGCCACAACAAGGTCTCATTATAAACATTGTTCATGACCTCCTATTGGTCCATGTGGCGTTGTTGAGGATGCTGCCGTGGCCTCAGATGGAAATTATTCGTAAGGAGAGGTTCAATGTGTTTCACTTCACCTGACTTTATTATTAAAGAAGTGTGTGAAGCCTTTTCTTAGACCTTTAAATGAAGACACTGTAGGGATCAGAATCGAGAACCAGTTCTCTAGAAGAACCAGTTCCTAGTAGTTGAATTCTTTGGAATTGTTCAGCTGCTTGTCTCTTGATCCCACCGATCAATTCTTGCACTTGCGCTACAATCAGGTGATTTCAGTTGTAGGAGGAGGAAAAGAGTAGGGCAGTTTACAGCATGCATATGAACAGAACTTTTATTTTTATTGCATTAAAGGACATGAACATGATGGTAAAGTGCAAACTGCATCCAGGACAGAAACAGCTACACTGTGTTGCTAACACAATCTCAGCTCTTTGCAAACACCTGCACAGACAGAACAACACTGCAGCCAAGTGAGCCGTTATTTTGGGGCTGCGGTGAAGCCAGCTGCCAGTGAACTTCATCAGGTAACAAACGGATGAGCAGTCAGGCTGCAGCCTTCGTTTTTACCTGTTATTTGTTTTGTTTTTTAATATAGTTATATTGCGCCAAATCCCAACAACAGTTGCCTCAATGTGCTTTATATTGTAAGGTAAAGACAATAATAGTAATAATAGACAATAAGGGTTTTTATCTTTGTTTTGTGCTGTCAGCTTTGTGTTCTTACCTAAATACTAAGAGAACGATCATATGTGTGTCCTCTTTAGGTTAGAGATCTCTGTTGGTGTGTAGCTGTAGCTATAGGTTAATATTGCTAAATGGTGATCATGAGACTCCAAAAATCAGAGTCCTGGCCTGACAAGGTAGCTCTTCTGTGTTGTGCCATTCTCTTAGCCAGAGGTTTGGTTTCCCCGATGTATAAATCCTGCCAATCCTCCTGGCACTTAACGACGTACACTATGTTACTCTGTTTGTGTCGGGGGACCTGATCCTTGGGGTGGACCAATTTTTGGCACAGCGTGTTTTGGGATTTAAAACAAAACGCTACATCCAGATGAACAGAATCAACTTTTGGAGATTTACTTACCTAGATGATTGAGCATGCATCAAGACATGATCATGATCATTTTACTGAGAAATGCAATAGTATTAGTAATAGTAGAATTCCTTGCCCCCTGACCTCAGAAACATCACTTCTTGCCCCCTTTTTAAGTCCACCTATTCAAGATAGCTTACTCTGTATAACTTCCCCATGCTCTTAAACTTTGTGTTATTATTGTGTTCATTTCCTGTTTTTATGCTTGTCTTATTTGTTCTGTACAGTGTCCTTGGGTGTTTTGAAAGGCGCTTTTGTTATGGTCCTGAGTCTGGTGACTCAGTGTTTTGTGTTTCTTTATTATGATCTTGTTTATTCTGATTGTGTTTTCCATTAGGATTTGCCAGGTTTCGTTAGGTTTCTGTTCTGTGCCTGCCCTAGTCCCACTTTTCTGTTTTCCTTGATGTCCATGATGTTATTATGTGTGCTCATGAGTCTGTGTCTGTTAAGTTCTGTGTCTCGTCAGTTTATTCAGCGTCAGCCGTCTCTCCCAGCTGTTTCTTCTTAGCTCTGTTTACCTCTTGTATTTAGTGTCTGCCTCCTGCCCTGCTCGTTGTTGCGTTGCACCCTCACTTTCACTGTGTGTTCTGTTTGCCAGCCTGCCTGCCTGATTAGTTTGTTCTTTATTCTCAGTTTAGTTAGTTTTTTGTTCAGTTGCTTTCCAGCAATAAAGCTGAATATTTTGAGTTACGTTTGCCTCCGTGAGTCCTGTATTTTGGGTCCTCTCTTCCTGCCTGCCAGTCATGACAGCTTTTACATGAAATGTATTATTATTATTAGTAGTAGTAATGTAACCAGTATTGTAAAGAATTACTTACTCCTGGGAGTAATTAAGTTATGTACTGCATTCATTTTAAGAATTACTTTTTTCAGTAATGACCCCGACATGGATCGCAACAAAGAGCAGAAATACCTCCAACATGCACAGTATGTCATTCATGTGCATGAATGTAATGTCTTTGATATGCTGCTTAGAGATGGTGGTGACTTTCATAATGGAGTCAATGAAAACCAAGAAGTAATATCGATAATAGAATCCGATTCGCTAAATTCTTATCAATTCCCATCCCTAAGACTATATTGAAAAGCAGAAGATATTTTTATTGTATCCGTCTGAAGTAATTCTAGTTCTTCTGTCAGTAAGATGACTGAAAAAATGACTGCCCTTGAATTTGAAGTTTAAATAGTTCTCTAAGGAATTTGTAGCTTTCAGAAGGTATGGAAGAAGTGTTGTGACAGTTGTTCGCTCTCTGTCTGCAGCTCAATGTTTCCTGCACTCTGAAGATGCCTCCAAGAAGATGCCTCCACCTAAACCCAAAAGGAATCCCAATACTCAGCTCAGCACCTCCTTTGATGAGTGCTACATCCGTAACCATGGCAACAAGAAGTCTTCCTTGCAGTGGGACAAATCTTCATCCCAAAGTCAGAGTCCAGCATCCAGGGACACAGACGAAGAGGAGCCAGTTTACATTGAGATGGTGGGAAACATCCTGCGAGGGCTGAAAGGTCAGGAAGCAGAGGAGGATGACCAGAATGAATCGGTGTACGAGGAGATGAAGTACCCAATGCTGGAAGACTTTCTGCAGGACACAAATGCTGCCATCATTGACCCTGAAGCTTGGTCATCCCGCGGCTCACTCTGTGACATTCCTCCACCTTTCCCAAATCTCCTGACTCACCGCCCACCACTGCTCATCTTCCCACCTGCCCCCGCTCAGTGCTCCCCAAACTCAGATGAGTCCCCCCTCACCCCTTTGGACGTCACACGCCTCCCCATGTTAGAAAACGTCTCCTACAGCAAGTCGGGCAGTGTTGAACAGCCGCAGAGCTCCACTCACTACCGCAAAGAACGAGACCGGGACATGCCCTCCACTCATACCATCACATCTTCTGGTCGCTCCTCAGCTCCACCTCTCCCCTCCAGCCTTTACAAGTCATCCAGCACCACACACGGTGGTCACGGTTACCCCCGCAGCCAATCAGCATGCCCATCTCCTGTCAGCATGGGACGCTCGCTAACACCTCTGAGCCTGAAGAGGCCACCACCGTATGACACCCTGATGGCAGGAGGAAGTATGCCTCGCTCTTCATCTTCATCTTCATCATCTTCACACAGGGCAGGTGAAGGAGGGGCTAAACTCAGTAACTCCTCCTCCACACATGGGTCCATGCAGAACATGTCCGTGAGGTCACAGACTCCAACAAGTCCACTAGACGAACTCAACAACCTGTTTGCATCAGGTAGACAGGTGATGAAGAGGGGATCAGGAGGGAGGAAGAGCAGGGAGGGTGAAGGTAAGAGAGTTGCAGAGTATTGCATCAACACCATATTATACTACCTGATGCACATCAAGGACAAGGTTTGGTTTTTGGGGGTGCTGGGGGACTACAAGTCAGAGCAAGTAAACCTGAGGTCACATTCACAATAATGGCCCAATCCTTTAACAATGCAAACTTTAAACCTTAATACAATTTCAGCAGGTGAGACAAATAACCCTCCACCATGCAGTTGTTATGTAGGGGGGTATTATCCACAGAGACCAAACCAGCTTGTGTGTCTGGCTGTAAACATGTTTGTTTCTGCTGTGAAATTTTAACATGGAAATCTATGGGGACTGACTCACTGCTGGAGCCCCCGCTGGATGTATGAGGAACTGTAAGTTTAAGGATTTGAGCCTTGGCTTAATTTTAGTCCCAGAGGTTGATGACTGGTTGCTATTACCCAATGGTGCTCATCCACACGTCTGAACGAAAAGTATATTAAACAGTTTTACAAGCTGTTGTGTAACACTGATTACACACTGCGGTTTGTTATCTCAAATACAAAGCAAAACCCAGTCAAACTATGTTCATTATACAAATTAAGTTCAGCACGTTGAAGTGTCCAGTTTATCTCCCACTCTAAAACTGTAAAAGACGATAGAAAAACAGTGTTTAGCTTAGTGTTTAGCTTGTGCGTCTTTATTTACACTAGATAGACTGGATATGTAAAGCACTTTGGGGTCCTTAGGGACTAGTAAAGTGCTATATAAAATACAGGCCATTTACCATTTATTTACACTAACACCCGCCAGCTTTCCTGAATGCCTCCTCAGTCTCTAATGGTCTTTGGGTCAGCTGCTGAGAAATATAATAAGTATAATAAATAAATATAAGGACAGCTGAATCTGATAAATTGACTAAGAATAAAAAAAATCACTCATTTGTAGTCAAATATGAGAGAATACTCAAAAAGTTGTCATTACTGCATTCGGTCTCCAGAGAGACTCTCCAGGGAGACTGTGTTGCCATGGTGACAACAGTCAGTTTACTTCAGCTCAATTAGAATCAAAATTGAACCTTCAGTTTAAGTCCACAAGATGTTTTTTTTTTCCAGTTTCTCAGATTAACTATAGATAGATATGTCTATATCATTGATTTACAATATTTAAACACCATATACAGTTGTGTATGTGGTTTAACCAATGTGTATACATTTTCACAGTAAAATATGTGAGTACAGCTACTGTTACCCAGATCTGCTGAAATAGTGAATGTATTTAGCCAATTTTACCTTCAACTGCACTGGAAAAACACTGCTAAAACTTTAATTGTCTAATTCTATTGTATTGGGTATGATGGCATTAAATTAACAGAATATATGAACAACAGACAGTGACTATAGTTATTTTCTGCTAACAGTATCTTAATTTTTTACAAATTTACAGCACCTAAATCTTCTAATGTACTGGTAGACAACCTACCAATGCATTAGGCATTTAGTTAGTTTTATCTGGGTGTACTGATAGCATAGAGTTTTATTTTTTAACAGCTTCCCTTTAAGAAGTACATCTCAGTCTTCTGTACTGCGATATCTCCATGGTGCAGCTAGGGCATCACATATTTCACATTAGAAAAATCACACAGCACACCAGCAAACAAAATGTCACAAAAGACATATTGATAATTTCCCCCACACACCAGGCATTGTGGAACTGGCTTGGTTTGTCCACAGTTTACCTTCTTTGCTTTCTTCTGACCACAGCTCATGCTAGGGCCTTCATCTGGGTTGGGGTTTTCTCCAAGACCCAGGTCAGACAGATTACTTTTTCTTTATTTTTTTAAATATTTATCTTTGCTATTAGGCACTGCATTGTTTTACTCACAGCATGAGTATTATGTAATTTCTTCTTCGTCCTCTTCTGTTTTACGGGCAGTTGGCAACCAATTTATTTGGGGAGGTACTTGCACTGCCCTCTAGTGGAAGTTATATTCTTGGATTTGTTGGATTTAATGGTTTTGATTCTCATTAATGTTTTCTGTTTATGTTATAGTCTTAGTTTATAGTCCTTAGTTTTCTGTTACTTTGCCTTCCCCGTGTTCCACATCTAGTTACTCTTGTCTCTGTGCTCCATGTTCTCCCTGTCTTCTCTGTCTGCCGTGTCTCCTTGTATAGTTGGTGTTTCCATGTCTTATATTTCCTGTTTTACTTTGAAATTCTTGTGTCCTGTGTTTCAGTTTTGCTTCCTCGCCGTTTTGTTCATGGGCTGCATCCTCCTGAGGACCCGGGTCCTCAGAAGGTCGGGTAGGCTGGAAGTAAACGGCTGTGGAATTGGACGGTCTATCTTTCTGATTAGCGTCACCGCTGTCTCGGTGGAGTTTAATAAACTCGGCCGTCTGCTCCTTGCTATCTAAAGTATAACAGGACACTGGAGTGAACTCTCGACTGTCTCATACTTCTGTTTAATCAGTTTTCTGTTTGACGTTTATTCAGCTGTGTGAAAACCACTCAAGGGATTAATAAAGTTTTATTTCATCTTACTTTAATCTCAGCCAAACCGATTTACTCACGAACAAATAAAACACTGAAAAAAGCCAAATAATAAAAATTTAGGTTGTCTAAGTGACTTATATATTACGTTTAACCTGAGTAGCGAAAGTCCGCGGTGATCTGAAAATGATGTGCCGGGAGTTGTGCCGTTCTCGGCGGCTTCAGTGACCCTCGAGCTCCCGGCTAGCTATCGAGCTGGTGGGTAACAGACGTCTCCAAAAACGTCGAAGCACTTTTGCAAATAAGTGATATCTTGATAAACCGAGCAGATATTTGAAGTTTACACAGCTACATTTTTCGCCTGAAAATATGTTAAAAGTTTATTTTGTGACCCAGAAAGATTAATAACAGTAATTTTAAAACTTAGTAGCGGCCGCCATTGTTGGAAACTGGAGTTTGGCTGGGCCGCGCTATGAATTCTGGGATATGGTGGGCCACGAAGGACACATCTGACCCATCCTTCAAATTCGGGGAAAAGGAGGACGGCTGCACTCGGAGGAGTCTACGAATTTGGACAGCCTTCGGCGCGTTGCTGTGATGAAATTGGCCTACAAATGCGGCCTCAGGAGGAAGCAGCCCATGAATTTGGATCAGAACCAGATCAGGATCATAGATCTGGAGCAAATCAGTTCTTGTATCAGCTCATCTGGCCAGGATTCACTTTGGATCTGTTTATTGTGGCTTGTTGCCGTTTGTTGTGGTCAGCAGTCCAGAGCTGACAACAACAACAACTACTGAGTATAAGTTAACATTGTACCTTCTAATGTCTGGTTAGAGTGTCTGAAAAATCACACTTTTTCTCTGATAAACAGTTTAATTAAATTCTCGCACCTCATGAGAGTTTATTTACAAAGTGTTGGAGCTCCACTTCAAAGAAAGTTTTAATGCCTAATGACAGCTAACAGTGGAAAAAACAGCAGTTACTGTCAAAAAATTCACCTTGTGACATGGACGGTTCTCACTTGGAATATTGAACACTTGATATAACACTGACCGTGAGCAGTACAGCCACTGCGCAGTAGTCCAACACAGTGGTTTACTATGCATTTTCATGCAACATTTGAATAACACAAAATTAATAGTTTCATAATATGAAAATACTAGTGATGTCAGCGTTAATCTCATTAAAATGACGCTAACTCCATAACCGCATTAACGTGGCAACACTCTGTTAGCGAGTTAGCGCATTAGCGCCCCGTGTGCCCCGTGCGTGGAGTGTGTGTAGATACTCTGTTTTCCAGTGTCTCCAGAAGTGGTCTGCTAGGTGCTGGACTTGCTGCCATTGCTGCTTGTAGAGATCCTTCTCTGTAAACTTCCCCGGTGGAGGTGGTGCGCTTGCCTTTTGTGTAAGGAGCATAGCCGGGCTAGTATTTCAAGTGAGTCTGCATCTGAAGAGACAGGAACTACAGGCCTGGAGTTAATAATAGTTGTTACTTCTGCCATTAAAGTGCGCAGTACTTCGTGTGTGAGATGGGAACAATCTGTGCGCATTAGCATAGAGTCCAGGATCCTCCTTGCAACTCCAATCGTGCATTCCCATGCGCCACCAGAGTGCAGTTGTATTCACCGGCTCCAGATAGCAAAGAAGAAGAATAGACAGTTAATGAAAACATCCATGGACTCAATCACTTCTATGTGAACAGCACGAGTACTTAGACAAGTAAATAGCACTGCCCAGCGCTTATTGTAGGCTAGTCCTCCTTTTGTGCGCCTTCCAACTACATTCCAAGGCCCAAAGACATCCAGGCCTCTGTAAGTAAAGGGGGAAGAACTACTAAGTTGTTCCTCTGGCAATTGCGACATCTTCTAGCTCTCAGTTCTGCCTCGCAGCTTCCGACAAATGACACATCCATGAATAACACTGCCTATGCATCTTTTGCCACCTATCAGCCATATTCCAGCCGCTCGAATCGCACCCTCAGAGAAACTAGCTGTCTGCACAGAGCGAATAATAACACTCCTTGCCTTGGACAACTGTGGCTTTGAACACTGATGCCATCCTTTGCATTCCTTAGCAATTTGGGTCATGGACTGAGCAATATGAATAAGTGTGGCAACTGGTCATTGCAAAGAGTTCCATGAAAAAAATTTCTCAAACCTTTCTGGAGCGAGTTTCTTTTCCTCTTTCTTACTGGCACAGCAAGTGACTCGTGGCCAGATCGCTTTATCTGAGTCTGGTTCAACAACACTGAAGATGTCTTGCTTTTGTATTGTTCATACAAGATTGCTGGTCCAGACAGCTGGTTCGTATTAGTAAGCTGAGAGGCTTGGATTGATCTTGACGCATGATCTGCTGGATTATGTTCTGTGGGCACATATCGCCTGTCATGTCTGCAGTGGCAGACGAGTGGAGGTTGAAAGTAGGACCCAAGATGCAGGAAGTGTCAGATACAGGTGAACTTTATTAAACCGGTAAGTAAAACAAACAAAAACGTAGCAGGCAAGAAACAGAAGCTAAGGAACCTATACTGGGAGAAGTCCAGAAACAAACCAAAACAGACCACAAAATCAAAAACGCAGGAACACAAGAAAACCGAGCCAACAAACAGTTCAGGGGGCTGACCCAGAGGCCAACAGCGCAGGAATCCCAAACAGTTAAATTCAGGAGGCCGACCGTGCGAAAAGCCGCAGGTGGTGGCGCTGCAGGCGACAGCATGGGAGCTAGCGTGGGAGCTGCAGGTGGTGGCGCTGCAGGCAACAGCATGAGGGCCGCAGGTGGTGGCGCTGCATGCTGGACGGGCCCCTCGGACCCTCCAGCGGAGGCTGACGAAGGCTGGATGGGCCCTTCGGACCCTCCAGCAGAGACAGGCACAAAAGCAGCAGGCACGAGGTCCTGTGACAGACACGAAGGTGACTGAAGCTGCGCAGGGCACTGACTCTGCCCAAGCAGTGCTAACAAGATGCACTTCTAAGTAAAACAAACAAAAACGTAGCAGGCAAGAAACAGAAGCTAAGGAACCTATACTGGGAAAAACTAAGAAAACACCGACCTGAAACGGGGATGGGGGAGACGCAGGGAGATAACAGAATGAGGCAGGGAAAGAACACAGGTGAACCAGCAACGCACACGAGAAAACACAGGGCTTAAATACACACAGGGAAATCAGGGAATGGGAGACAGAAGGGAGACACGGCTGGGATTAATTTTTGCTGAGGAGACGGATGGCTTGTGGAAAAAAGCTGTTGCACAGTCTGGATGTGTGTGCCCAAATGCTTCGGTACCTTTTTCCAGATGGCAGGAGTGTGAAGAGTGTGTGAGAGGGGTGTGTCCGATCAGCCACAATGCTGGTGGCTTTGCGAATGCATCGTGTGGTGTAGATGTCCTCAATAGAGGGGAGAGAGACCCCGATGATCTTCTCTGCTGTTCCCACTATCCGCTGTAGGGTCTTGCGGTCTGATATGGCACAGTTTCCAAACCAGACAGTGATGCAGCCGCTTAGGATGTTCTCGATAGTTCCTCTATAGAAGGTGGTCAGGATCGGTGGTGGAAGCCGAGCCTTTCTCAGTCTTCTCAGAAAGAAAAGACGCTGTTGGGCTTTCTTGTGCAGGGAGCTGGTGTTGAGGGACCAGCCGAGGTCCTTCCCCAGGAATTTGGTGCTGTCGACGATCTTCACAGAGGAGCCGTTGATGCTCAGCGGTGAGTGGTCGCCTCGTGTCCTCCTAAAGTCAACAACCATCTCTTTTGTCTTGTCAACCTTCGTTATGGCGGTATGCAAATTGCAGTGGGTCCAGTGAGGGGGGCAGCAGATTCTTGATGTGTCTCATGACGAGCCGCTCGAAGCACTTCATGATGGTGGGTGTAAGTGGAACAGGACGGTAGTCGTTGAGACAGGACACAGAAAACTTCTTGGGCACAGGGACGATGGTGGTGGCCTTGAGGCACGTGGGAACGACGGCACTGCTCAGAGAGATGTTGAAGATGTCGGTGAGAACATCTGCCAGCTGATCAGCACATTCTCTGAGTACTCTGCCTGGGATGTTGTCTGGTCCAGCAGCTTTACGTGGGTTGACTCTGCGTAGAGTTTTCCTCACCTCAGCTGTAGTGAGACACAGGACCTGGTCGTTCGGAGGAGGGGTGGTCTTCCTCGCCGCCACGTCGTTCTGCCTGTCGAACCGAGCGTAGAAGTTGTTCAGCGCATCTGGGAGGGAGCCGTCACTGTCACAGGCAGGTGATGTCATCCTGTAGTTAGTAATGGCTTGTAAGCCCTGCCACATGCGCTGTGTGTCGCCGCTGTCCTTGAAGTGGTTGTGGATTCTCTGGGCGTGTGCGCGCTTCGCCTCTCTGATGGCCTAAGAAAGTTCAGCCCTAGCTCTTCTAAGTGCCACCTTATCTCCCTCTTTGAAGGCAGAGTCTCGGGTCCTTAGAAGTGCACGCACTTCCACAGTAATCCACGGTTTCTGGTTGGGTCGTGAGATGATGGTCTTGAAGACAGTGATGTCATCGGTGCACTTGTTGATGTAGCTGGACACTGATGATGTGTACTCCTCCAAGTCAGTGAAGTCACCGTAAGTTGCAGCCTCCCTAAACATGTTCCAGTCAGTGCTCTCGAAACAGTCCTGAAGAGCAGAGATGGCTCCTGCTGGCCAGGTTTTCACCTGCTTCAGAACCGGTTTTGATCGCCTGACGAGTGGTCTGTATGCTGGAATTAGCATAACAGAGATGTGGTCTGAGTAGCCGAGGTGGGGGCGGGGCTCTGCCCGATATGCACCGGGATGTTTGTGTAAACAAGATCCAGCGTGTTTTCCCCTCTCGTTGCAAAGTCCACATACTGATGGAATCTAGGAAGCACTGACTTGAGATTTGCATGGTTGAAATCTCCAGCAACAATAAACAGTCCATCCGGGTGTGTATTTTGCAGTTCACTGATCTTTGTATACAGTTCCCATAGCGCTTCCTTAGCATTAGCGCTAGGTGGAATGTACACTCCGATAATGAAAACAGTGGTGAATTCCTGTGGTAAATAAAAAGGTCTGCATCTAACAGTCACAAACTCCACCAGCGATGAGCAATAACTAGAAACTAGCACAGAGTTCCTGCACCATTTCTCGTTGATGTAAACACACAAGCCGCCACCGCGAGTCTTACCGCACAGAGCTGCATTTCTGTCGGCGCGAAACGAGGCCAGCCCGTTTAGTTCCTCACGATTGTCTGAAATGTCATTGCTTTCAAGCAGTGTTGGCAGTGTGAGGCTGATACCACCATTATGTGCCTCAACCTGATAGCCATTCGCTCTTCTTCCAGATCTCTCTAATGCCAGCACATGTCTTCAAGGTGTAGGGGAATGCATCACCTTGAATTTTGAACAGGTCAAAAAATCCTGTCCTTGCTAATGATCTGTTACTCTGGTTGTCGAGCATATCATTATCATCATCGTCAGTGGTCCTAGCCTGTTTGGCGCCCCGGGCGAACACTCCCTCTGGCGCCGCCCCCCCCCCCCCCCCCCCCCCCACACACACACACACACATAAAACATATTAAGGATTATACATTAACATAAAACTGTTGTCAGAACCATACTGAATTTTGCCAGAGAAACACACATATGAAGAGAGAGAGAGAGTATGCATTGTATCCAAATGGCTACCAAACAGCCGTCATAATTCGTCATACAATGAGAGCAGGACAAATCAACAACTGACACTGACTAATTAATATTAAAATCTGTAACATAATGTATTGTTTGGAGTTTAGTCTGTTACTGTTACTATGTTTACCATTTCTTTTTGGAGCAACTGTAACCCACATCATTTCCTTAGGGATTAATAAAGTGTTCTGATTCTGATTGGTTCAGGATGACCTGCCATTATCCAATCACACATCTTCTTACCTGCATCTGTTGCTCGTTTCTCCTCCTCTTCTTTTCCCTTTTTTCTAAACTGAGCACCTGATGGCTTTGAGCTTTTCTTGTCCATCTTCCACTGGTTTTAATGTTGCACTCCAGTATGAACACAAATAATGGAGGACTCGAGGATCACCACAACATAACTTAACAGACCTACACCTTAGTTCACTGATTCACTTTGTCTAAGGTTTATTTCTGGGATTTCACACAACCCAGGATTCAAATCATGAATCCATGATGGGCTTGGATTTACAACATTATGAATGAAATGTGCTCTATTTGGAAGCAGCAGGTCTCCCTCCCCTTTCGACGGGTTGCGTGAGACTTTAAATCATCAAACTGTAAATTATAAACTGTAAATCTTTGTTGATCCCTTTACCCCGAGTCGTAAAGTGTATATTTATTTTCTTACTCTTCTTATATTTATTGTTTGTTTACTTGCACTGCTGTAACTGGAGCCTCGTCGTCTCGTCTCTCTATATACTGGACTGTAAGTAGCGGAGATGACAATAAAGTTTACTTTGACTTCAGCAGCGCGCAGGTGCACCGAGGGCTCTCGCGCTCTCGCGCTCACTTTTCTCATATAGAGTTTCAAAAAAACATCGGTGCAAATTATAAGTCTCTATCATGATGTCTGGTGTTTTCGTGTTTGTCGTTTTGTTTTTATTTTGCAAGTTGATTATTAGACGCTGCTCCAGCCAGCCAGAGAATCCCCCGCCGCCCCGCCCTCTCCTCCCTGTGCTGCAAGCAGCAGGCGCACCTCGCAAACGGAGGGCGCCCTTACTCCCAGCAAATGGGCGAGAGAAAACCGATCGGTGCCTATGCCATTCCCAATATGCGCTGGCTGATGTCGGGGCAGCAGGAGTACGAGCAATTTTTTATTTTTATTTTTTTTTGCCGATGCCCGTGATGCCACCCCGGGCAACCGCCCGTGTTGCCCGTACCAAAAACTGCTACTGATCATCGTTTATATAGCACTTTAAAAACACAGCAGGCAGACCAAAGTGCTGAACAACACAAAAACAAAGAAAAGCAAAACATAGTAGGGATGTCAGTTTCCCGCATAGTTTAAAGTCAGGAAATTAAAATAGGTTTTCAATCTCGACTTAAAGACCTGCACTGAAGACACTTGTCTAATATGAAAGGGAAGGTTGTTCCAAAGCATCGGAGCCGCAATTGAGAAAGCTCGATCTCCTCCGAGTTTCAGCCGCGACTTAGGGACTGACAACAGCAATTGATCAGCTGAATGGAGCGAGCGAGTAGAAGTATGAGGCTTCAACAAATCGGATAAATATACAGGGGCCAGACCGTTTAAAGATTTAAAAACCAATAAAAGGACTTTAAAACTGATCCTAAAAACAATAGGAAGCCAATGGAGTGAAGCCAGAACCAGAGGGATGCGGTCAAATTTCCTTCTACCAGTTAAAAAAAATGTGCCGCTGCATTTTGCACTAATTGCAAGCATGACAGGGTGCCCAACCTGGAAGTTTTCCATTAAATAAGGCCTGCAGACGAGCGGTGAGCGGTAGCTAACATTCTTTAATCCAAACACACAAAGAACAGAAAACCAAGCTTGTGGAGAGCCTACATGACCGCGGGGCAGGTCAGCAGAGTCTCCCTGAGCCCAGCATGGCTCTCAGTTAAACACCTTCTCCAGGAACAAAAGGCAGTACACAGCTGTTTCACACCTTGAGGTTCACACTCCCTTGCTGCCTCCCAGAGTCCTCGAAGAGACAAAAGACTCTTCCTGTGGAGTTCCTGTTTCCCCCAACATCCTTACTACACCCCCACCATTTGTCTAACTGTATGAGTGTGAACATGTTTAAATCCAGTGGCACCAAGGTATCATACAATAAAATAATGTGATTAATACATAAGTAAAAGAAATTCCTATACAATCCCACCCTTTGATTCTTAAATCAAGAATCACATTAATACCAGAATTTCTTTCCTGACATTGCGTATGTCACATCAACATTATTATTCACTTAAAGGAGTTTCACACTGTGTATCCTCACTTCACTGCTCTCCCACCACCCTTTGTTCATCTTTAATCTTCCCCGCAATCTAAGCTCTCACATGCAAATGGCAACAACAATGATACAGAGGAAAGGTCTTCTCCAGAGTGTCAAAGTACTTTGCATGGCAGAGTGAAACAGCATTAGGTGGTCATTCTCAGTCACAGTCATGGCTCCTGGTGTCTGTGCCATTTTCAGAGTCATAATTCCAACGCTGGTCTCCCTCTGCGCTGTCACCTTTGGAGCTTGGCATGCTCTCTTCATCCCTCGATTTCTGTTCTAACGCGGCTGTAGAGAGCAGAGCAAGTCGTACACTCCTGTAGTCTTCCTCCACGTCCACGTAGAAACTCTTTTATTTTATTTTAAGATTTTGCTGTTCAAAATCTTCTCGTGACAATCCTTTGGAAGCCCAGTGGTGCAGCCCACTGTCGTTTGTCTGCTGTCCTGCAGATGGTTCCTGCTTCTCACTGGTCCTGTTGAAGCGTTCTCTCCCGGTCATGGTCTGCATCTGCACCTCACTCAATCCTTCCATATCCTTCATGTCACGGTCTCTGCAATTTAAAAATGAAAACTTCCCTGGAAAAACCCTCTTTTGCCCTCTGTCAGCTTAGCACAATTAGACACGCACAATAAAGTTGTGCATTATCTCTTACAAATTCCCAGGGATTCTCCCCTGGAGTAGCTTCACTCCAGGCCCTGTCTTAAGAAAAAGTAAAACATTAGCCAGTGGTGTGTCCTGCTGTAAATCATGTGATCACATGATCACATGATTTACGGTAGAGTATCACTTCCTGTTCCTGCTCAAACACAGTGGTGTTTCTGAGTAGCTTATTTGCTTAGCAATTTAATTAACAACTTTTAAATACATTCTTTTTCATAGTATAATCTTCACGTGCTTCATCCGAAGCACACTTTCTGTGTACTCACTACCTAATTTATAGCCAAAGTATTCACTCACTGTCTCTGTACTGTTTCGCTAGCTTAGCTTAGCTCGTAGCCGACTCGTTAGCACCATGGCTACTTCACCTGTCCCTCCTTCACTTTCTTGCTCATTGTGTCAGATGTTTAGTTACTCCTCGGCCTCCTTTAGCAGTAATGATATCTGTAACAAATGTAGCATATTTGCAGCTCTGGAGGCCAGGATTACTGAATTGGAGACTCGGCTTCGCACCCTTCATTCACCCGTAGCTAGCCAGGCCCCTGTAGCTGGTGCAGCCGAAGATAGCGTAGGCCCCGCTAGCTGTTCCCCGGCAGACCCCAAGCAGCTGGGGAAAGAGGGCGGCTGGGTCACGGTGAGGAGGAAGCATAGTCCTAAACAGAAGCCCCAGGTACACCACCAACCCATTCATGTGTCTAACCGTTTTTCCCCACTCGGTGACACACCCGCCGGGGGTCAAACTCTGGTAATTGGTGATTCTGTTCTCAGACATGTGAAGCTAGAGACACCGGCAACCATAGTCAATTGTCTTCCAGGGGCCAGAGCAGGCGACATTGAAGGAAATTTAAAACTGCTGGCTAAGGGTAAACGTAAATTCAGTAAGATCATAATTCACGTCGGCAGTAATGACACCCGGTTACGCCAATCGGAGGTCACTAAAATCAATATGGAATCGGTGTGCAACTTTGCCAAAACAATGTCAGACTCTGTAGTTTTCTCTGGTCCCCTCCCCAATCAGACCAGGAGTGACATGTTTAGCTGCATGTTCTCCTTAAATTGCTGGCTGTCTGAGTGGTGTCCCAGAAACGATGTGGGCTTCATAGATAATTGGCAAACCTTCTGGAGGAAACCTGGTCTTGTTAGGAGAGACGGCATCCATCCCACTTTGGATGGAGCAGCTCTCATTTCTAGAAATATGGACAAATTTATTAAACCCCCCAAAATATGACTATCCAGAGTTGGGACCAGGAAGCAGAGTTGCAGTCTTACACGTCTCTCTGCAGCTTCTCTCCTCCTGCTACCCCCCCAAAAACCCATCTCCATAGAGACTGTGTCAGCTCCCAAACAGACAAAAAACAAACTAAAAACCAGCAACAAACAACTTAAACATAAACAATTACAAAGAAAGAACAATACAGTATCCACATCTGAACCAAAGAGTAAAACAGTGAAATGTGGATTATTAAATATTAGGTCTCTCTCCTCCAAGTCTCTGTTAGTACATGACTTAATAATTGATCAACAAATTGATTTACTCTGCCTTACAGAAACCTGGTTGCAGCAGGATGATTATGTTAGTTTAAATGAATCAACACCCCCGAGTCATTCTAACTACCAGAAATCTCGAAGCACAGGCCGAGGGGGAGGTGTGGCAGCAATTTTTCACACCAGCCTATTAATTAATGAAAGACCAAGACAGACTTTTAATTCATTTGAAAGCCTGATGCTTAACATTGTCCACCCCAGCTGTGAAACTCTGAAACCAGTCTTACTTGTTATCATCTATCGTCCACCTGGGCCTTACACAGAGTTTCTGTCTGATTTCTCAGACTTTATATCTAATTTAGTTCTGAGCTCAGATAAAATAATTATTGTGGGTGATTTTAACATCCATGTAGATGCTAAAAATGACAGCCTCAACATGGCATTTAATCTGTTATTAGACTCAATTGGTTTCTCTCAAAATGTAAAAGAACCCACCCACCACTTTAATCACACTCTAGATCTTGTTTTAACATATGGCATAGAAACTGAACATTTAACAGTGTTTCCTGAAAACCCTCTCCTGTCTGATCATTTCCTGATAACATTTACATTTACAATAATTGATTACACAGCGGTGGAGAGTAGACTTTATCAAAGTAGATGTCTTTCTGAAAGCACTGTAACTAAGTTTAAGAAGAAAGTGTACTTTATTGGTCCCCGTGGGGAAAATCCCTCTCTGCATTTAACCCATTCACTCAGTGAAGCAGTGGGCAGCCACTGGGCGCCCAGGGGGCAGTGTGTAGGGACGGTACCTTGCTCAGGGGTACCTCAGGGTAGCTGTTCAGGGGAATCGAACCCCCGACCTTCCGATCATGGGGCCACCACTCTACCTACTGAGCTACCCCTGCCCAGGTTAAGAACATAATCCACCCACTGTTATCATCTTCAATGCCCTGTACCAACACAGAGCAGAGCAGCTATCTGAACGCTACCCCAACAGAAGTCGATCATCTTGTTAATAATTTTACCTCCTCACTACGTACGACTCTGGATACTGTAGCTCCTGTGAAAACTAAGGTCTCTAATCAGAAGTACCTGACTCCGTGGTAAAATTCTCAAACACGTACCCTAAAGCAGATGACTCGTAATCTGGAGAGGAAATGGCGTGTCACAAATTTAGAGGATCATCATTTAGCCTGGAGAAATAGTTTGCTGCTTTATAAGAAAGCCCTCCGCAAAGCCAGAACATCTTACTATTCATCACTGATTGAAGAAAATAAGACCAACCCCAGGTTTCTCTTCAGCACTGACAAAAAGTCAGAGCTCTTGTGAGCCAACAATCCCTTTAACGTTAACTATTAATGACTTCATGAACTTCTTCACAAATAAAATTTTTATCATTAGAGAAAAAATTACCAGTAATCATCCCACAGATGTAATATTATCTACAGCTACTCTTAGTACCATTGATGTTAAGTTAGACTCTTTTTCTCTAATTGATCTTTCTGAGTTAACTTCAATAATTACTTCCTCCAAGCCATCAACGTGTCTTTTAGACCCCATTCCTACAAAACTGCTCAAAGAAGTCCTGCCATTAATTAATTCTTCGATCTTAAATATGATCAACCTATCTCTAATGATCGGCTATGTACCACAGGCCTTCAAGCTGGCTGTAGTTAAACCTTTACTCAAAAAGCATCTCTAGACCCAGCAGTCTTAGCTAATTATAGGCCAATCTCCAACCTTCCTTTCATATCAAAACTCCTTGAAAGAGTAGTTGTCAAACAGCTAACAGATCATCTGCAGAGGAATGGTTTATTTGAAGAGTTTCAGTCAGGTTTCAGAGCTCATCACAGCACAGAAACAGCTTTTGCAACAGATCTTCTTATGGCCTCTGACAGTGGACTCATCTCTGTGCTTGTCCTGCTAGACCTCAGTGCAGCGTTCGATACTGTCGACCATAATATCCTATTAGAGCGATTAGAACATGCTGTAGGTATTACAGGTACTGCACTGCAGTGGTTTGTATCATATCTATCTAATAGACTCCAGTTTGTGCATGTAAATGGAGAGTCCTCTTCACACACTGAGGTTAATTATGGAGTTCCACAGGGTTCAGTGCTAGGACCAATTCTGTTTACATTATACATGCTTCCCTTAGGCAGCATCATTAGAAGACATAGCATACATTTACACT
Source organism: Rhamphochromis longiceps (assembly GCF_057381845.1). NCBI lineage: Eukaryota > Metazoa > Chordata > Actinopteri > Cichliformes > Cichlidae > Rhamphochromis > Rhamphochromis longiceps. The sequence continues at coordinate 41,951,973 of NC_140570.1, read as the reverse complement.
GCTATGCAGATGACACCCAGCTCTATCTGTCCATGAAGCCAGATAACACACACCAATGAGTCAAACTGCAGGAATGTCTTAAAGACATAAAGACCTGGATGGCCGCTAACTTTCTGCTTCTTAATTCAGAAAAAACTGAGGTTATTGTACTCGGCCCTGAAAAGCCTAGAAATATGGTATCTAAGCAGATTCTTACTCTGGATGGCATTACCTTGGCCTCCAGTAACGCTGTGAGGAACCTTGGAGTCATTTTTGACCAGGACATGTCTTTCAACGCACATATTAAACAAATATGTAAGACTGCGTTCTTCCATTTGCGCAACATCTCTAAAATTAGAAATATCCTGTCTCAGAGTGACGCTGAAAAACTAGTTCATGCATTTATTACTTCCAGGCTGGACTACTGTAATTCATTATTATCAGGATGTCCAAAAAACTCACTGAAAAGCCTTCAGCTAATCCAAAATGCTGCAGCAAGAGTCCTGACAGAGACTAGAAAGAGAGAGCAGATTTCTCCTGTTTTGGCTTCCCTTCATTGGCTTCCTGTTAAGTCCAGAATTGAATTCAAAATCCTGCTCCTCACATACAAGGTCTTAAATAATCAGGCCCCATCTTATCTTAATGACCTTGTAGTACCATATCACCCTATTAGAGCGCTTCGCTCTCGCTCTGCAGGCCTACTTGTTGTTCCTAGAGTATTTAAAAGTAGAATGGGAGGCAGAGCCTTCAGTTTTCAGGCCCCTCTTCTGTGGAACCAGCTTCCAGTTTGGATTCAGGAGACAGACACTATCTCTACTTTCAAGATTAGGCTTCAAACTTTCCTTTTTGCTAAAGCATATAGTTAGGGCTGGACCAGGTGACCCTGAACCCTCCCTTAGTTATGCTGCAATAGACATAGGCTGCCGGGGGATTCCCATGATGCATTGAGTTTTTCCTTCCCAGTCACCTTTCTCACTCACTATGTATTAACAGACCTCTCTGCATTGAATCATATCTGTTATTAACCTCTGTCTCTCTTCCACAGCATGTCTTTTATCCTGTCTTCCTTCTCTCACCCCAACCGGTCGCAGCAGATGGCCACCCCTCCCTGAGCCTGGTTCTGCCGGAGGTTTCTTCCTGTTAAAAGGGAGTTTTTCCTTCCCACTGTTGCCAAAGTGCTTGCTCATAGGGGGTCATATGATTGTTGGGTTTTTCTCTGTAGCTATGAAGCGCCTTGAGGCGACTTATGTTGTGATTTGGCGCTATATAAATAAAATTGAATTGAATTGAATTGAATTGAATTGATTAGATCCCACGATTAACCCTCGGCTGTGGAAAAAGTGATGTAGATGTTAGCGCAGCGCATCTGTATGCACACTTTCTCACAGTGACCTCTGCACTGTAAACAATACAAGGTCTTGAATAACACACTGCTAGTAAATTCACAAAGACACAGAAAGTGGCATTTAAAAGGTTAAGTCAGCACGACCCAAAAGCCCATGCAACCTGTTGCTGCCACATTTCTGCTCCTGTAAAAAGAAACATACATACATCCACCCTTTTGTCACTCTGGGTGCAGGTGCAATCTTGCATACTGGTGTCAAGTCAGTCAAGCTTTTGTCAGTCCAGTCAGTCCCCATTTTTTATTTGCTGACAGTAGAACCTCTCGTGACGCAATAAGTTTCTACTGCCAGCAATGACGCCATTTCAAAAAAGAAATAAGAATTTAGACTGGATCACCTCGCTGAATCCTTTTTTGACAGGGACTTGTTTTCTGATTGTCCCAAATAAGTGGCTTTCTCCTGAGCCCATTTTAATTTTGGAGAAGCTCACTTGCGATTGATCAACATGTTGTGTAGCGCTTTCGATTCCGATCTTGCAGGCCTGCTTGAAAAAGAGAAAATTGCCAAAACAAAATTCTGCACTGTTAAAATAAAAATATGAAGGCCTCTTTTTAGAAGTTGTCTAAGCGTACTCTCTTAGAATGATAGATCAAAACTGGCAGGTTCAAAGTGGTACCAAAGGAAAATGCATCAGTAAATCTCCAAAACTTTCATCCACCAGTCACACCTCACACAACAACAATATTCTATTAGATGATGAGTTTTGTGGGGATAGGTTAATTGATTAATCCAAATTGTCACTAGGAGTGAATGTGAGTGTGAATGGTTGTCTGTCCCTGTGTGTTAGCCCTGCGACAGACTGGCGACCTGTCCAGGGTGTACCCCGCCTTTCGCCCTATGACAGCTGGGATAGGCTCCAGCGCCCCCCGCGACCCTGAAAAGGATAAGCGGAAGCGAATGGATGGATGGATGGATGGATGATGAGTTTTGTTTTCCAATGTACCCAGATGTGTGTCATGATAAGACCTCCCCCACACATCAGAAACAAGAAACTCAATAATCTATTAGTCCCCACTCATCTGACGCCCCTGCAGCATTCTGTTCACCCCTGCTATGGTTCAATCATCCTTCCCCAAAAATAATACTTGTATCACTTCTTAACCCACTAAGTGAACCGGACAAGATGATGGTAACAGAAACGCTTAAAATACTGTTTGATCTTCATGAGTTTCATTGCATGTGTGTGTGTGTTAGTAGGATTAATGCATTTTTCTGTTTGTGTAATTTTGTGTACCTCTCCTCTTTGCGGTGCTCCAGACACTTTTCAATTCTCCACGTAAGGCAGTCGTTCTTTCTTCCCAGTTTCCTAAACCCAAATTTCATTCCCCACACTAAAACAGCTTCCTCCATGTCCTCCCTGCTCCTTCCACTGTGGTCTCATCCCATCTCCCCTCTTTGCAGCAGTCCAGTGAGAATCTATTGTCTTTCAGCTTTGTCCTGTCTTTTCCACTGTCTCATTTTGCCATTTTGCTCCAAAAGTGGCAAATGTCCAACTCAGGCAGTCTTTTCAAAGGTCCATTCACACACAGTGAAGTTGCAGCTCGTTGGAAATGCACATCCATCCATCCAGTCATGATGGTGCCATTTTTCTCCTCGCTGCCGCTGTCTTGCACAGCTGCTGCTGCTGGACCTTTTCTTCACTGCTCAGGATGCTGCTGTGAGCTCTTGAGATCCATCTCGTTGTTCTGGAACTGCATTTCTTGTCTTCAGGGAGAGATTCTTGGAGCTTGTGTTCTCAGGGTGAAAAACACATGGAAGTTAAGCTGTAAAACAATTCAGCCAAAACTTGGCTTGAGTGTTTCTAATGGTGTAAACCTACAATTTTCTTCCGACTGCTGCACGTGGAAAATTGATCCGGGTCTGCTCTTCACCTGCAAGTGACACACTGAGACATTTTGATCATTCTTATCACTGCTTAAAACAACACCCCTCTCTCTGGTTCTGAACTCCCTTTTCTTAAAAACCCAGAGAGATTGTAGTTGTTCTACGTTGAAAAACACCAAACCCTCTTCCTATTTTCGTCTGCTAAAAAAATAAATGTTTGTGTGTCCACCCCAGGGGAGCAGGTGGCCTGCAGTACCACCCTCTCCCTCTAGTTGGAAACAACTGTTATACACATTTCTATACTCCTCTCTTTTTTTTTTCCAACATTTTTTAACCCCATTTCTCACTGTTTTTACACACACATCAACTTTTCCCACACAATCATTCTCTGCAATCTTACACACCACACATTTAGAATTTAAGATGGCGCTGGAGTGACGGCAGCCTTTCCAAGTAGCTCTGCAACACCGCACCTTTTTTATTAACTTTAACTTTTTTAGACTAGGCTTTTCAAACTTTTTTTCACCTTCCTCTACTTATACCTCTTAGATATAGCGATACAAGATGGATAATGCACTTTTTAAAACTTCTGGAACCAGTTCCTTCATCTATTCGAGAGCGGAGCTGCTGGCACTAAAAACAAAGGGACAGACCGGCATGCGACACAACATCCCGGCCGAGCTAAAGAGGAGCTACAGAGGCTGCAAAGCTGGAGCGAGGAGAGCGGATCACCGGAGGCGATTCAAACCATCAATCCCGACAGTGATCATGGGCAACGTGAACTCGTTACAGAATAAGATTGATGAACTGTGCGCTCTGAACAACCACAGACTATACCGTGAGTGCAGCTTGTTTATCTTCACGGAGACGTGGCTAACCGAGCTAACGCCGCAGGCAAACGTAGACCTATGCGGTTTCACATCCGTGAGAGCCGATAGGGACACGCAGGCCAGCGGAAAAAGCAGAGGTGGGGGACTCATTGTCTACGTTAACAACAGATACTGTAACCCTGGACACGTCTCCGTTAAAGTTTCGGTATGCCGTCCGGACCTGGAGCTGCTAGCTGTTAGCTTGCGGCCATATTATCTACCTCGGGAGTTCAGTCATGTGATCTGTGTGTGTGTTTACATCCCTCCGAGGGCCGACGCAACAGCTGCCTGTGAGAAAATACACACAGTCACAGCAAGACTTCAGACACAAAACCCCGAGGCTTTCATTATTATATCTGGAGACTTTAACCATGCCACACTGGACTCTACTCTGGCTGCTTTTCACCAGTTTGTGAATTGTCCCACAAGGAGCAACAGGACAATTGACCTACTGTATGCTAATGTGAGAGATGCATACAGAGCCACCCCCCTCCCCCCACTAGGGAAGTCAGACCACAACCTGGTTTACCTACAGCCACAATACACACCCCTCGTCCAAAGGCAGCCGGTCACAACGCGCTCCATCCGGAGATGGACCCCAGAAAAGGAGGATGCTCTGAGGGACTGTTATGACACCACAGACTGGGATGTGCTCCTGAGCCCACATGGTGAGGACATAGAGGGGGCGACACACTGTCTTACAGACTACCTCAACTTTTGTGTGGACACGGTCGCCCCTGCTAAGACGGTACGGTGTTATCCTAATAACAAACCGTGGGTAACACAGGAAGTCAAATCTGTCCTCAACATGAAGAAGAAGGCTTTCAGGAGCAAAGTGAAGGAGGAGATGAAGGCAGCACAGCGGGAGGTGAAACGCTGCCTGAGGGAAGCAAAGGACACCTACAGGAGGAAGGTGGAGCAGAAGTTGGAGAGGAACAATATGAGGGAGGTCTGGAATGGTGTGAAAACCATCACAGGCCACAACACCAAGAAAAGCACAGTGGGGGGGACTGTGGAGAAGGCAAACGAACTCAACAACTTCTTCAACAGGTTTGACCAGCCCACAACCCCCCCCCCACCCTCACCTTCACTACAGAGTCCAATCCCCACTCTCCTACCTCCCTCGCTTCCCCCCTTCCTGACACCATGACACCCCCCTCCTCCAATCCCTCTCTCAGCAGCAAGACATCTCCCCCCCTCCCCTCCTCCCAAACATCTCCCAGTGTCACAGTGGATCAGGTCAGGAGACAACTGAGGAAGCTTCGCCCCAGAAAGGCAGCAGGCCCAGACAAGGTGTGTCCTAGGATGCTTAAGGCGTGTGCTGCTGAACTTGGGGAGCCGCTACAACGAGTCTTCAACCTCAGTCTGCGACTGGGGAGAGTGCCCGCCCTATGGAAGACATCCTGCATCGTCCCGGTCCCCAAAAAGAACCGGCCCAATGAGCTGAATGACTTCCGACCGGTGGCACTGACGTCACATCTTATGAAGACTCTAGAGCGGCTCTTCCTCAACCTCCTCCGACCACAGGTACAACATGCCCAGGACCCACTACAGTTTGCATACAAGGTGGGTGTCGGAGTGGAGGATGCCATCCTGTACCTCCTACACAGAGCCCACTCACACCTGGATGGGGGAAAAGGCACGGTCAGGATCCTGTTTCTTGACTTTTCCAGTGCCTTTAATACCATCCGGCCCTGTATGCTTCAAGAAAAACTGAACAGGATGGAGGTGGACCCCTGCCTGGTGGCTTGGCTCTCCGACTACCTCACCGACAGACCACAGTACGTCAGGCTGAAGGACATCACGTCTGACACAGTGGTCAGCAGCACAGGAGCACCACAGGGAACTGTGCTGTCCCCTCTTCTCTTCACCCTGTACACCTCTGATTTCTGCTACAACTCTGAATTATGCCATATTCAGAAGTTTGCAGACGACACAGCCATCATGGGGTGTATCTGGGATGATCAGGAAGAGGAGTACAGAAGTCTGGTGAGGAACTTTGTCGCATGGAGTCACACAAACCACCTGCAACTCAACACCTCAAAGACTAAGGAACTGGTTGTGGACTTCGGGAGGTCCAGAGAAGGTCCACTACCGGTTCAGATAGAGGGGGAGGAGGTGGAGGTGGTCAACAAGTACAAGTACCTCGGGCTGTGGGTGGACAATAAACTGGACTGGTCATGCAACACAGAGCACCTGTATAAAAAAGCCCAAAGCCGACTGTACTTCCTCAGGAGGCTGAGGTCTTTTAACATCTGCAGGAAGCTCCTGAGGATGTTTTACCAGTCAGTGATTGCTGGAGTACTTTTCTATGCTGTGGTGTGCTGGGGGAGCAGCACAGCAAAGAAGGACTCATCCAGGCTGGAGAAACTGATCAGGAGGGCTAGCTCTGTGGTCGGCATGAAGCTGGACACTCTGGTGACAGTGGCAGAGAAAAGGACATTAAAGAAACTGCTGGACATTATGAACAATGCTGGGCATCCTCTGCACACGGCCATTAACAACCAGAAGAGTCTGTTCAGTGACAGGTTGCTTCTCCCAAAGACAAGAACTAACAGACTTAAAAACTCCTTTGTCCCACACGCCATCAGACTGTTTAACTCCTCCCTGGAGGGGAGAGGGAGGGGAAACAGGAGGACAAAGGAGGGGGGAACAACTAAGCTGTAGTGCCTCTTCACCTCACTGTACAATACCTTTTGTGCAATACTTTTGTAAATAGTCAACGGTGCAATAGACTCAATACTTGAAATGTGCAATTCACTTGTATTTTTATTTTTATTCCTATTTATTCTATTTATCCCCTTCGTATATTTTATTTATATTGTCTCTGTATTTATATATATATGTGTGTGTGTGTGTGTATTATATATATATATATATATATATATATATATATATATATATATATATAATATTCTGTAACTCTGTAACTTCTGTCGGTGCTGTGCTTTTTTGGAAATCGAATTTCCCAGAGGAACCCACCCGAGGGATTAATAAAGTTCTATCTAATCTAATCTAATCTAATCTTTACTCAGTTCTTACCATACAGTCACGCATTGAGTTTTGTGCCTGGCCGCCTGGTGGAAGCCTGCCGCTTTACTGGATCCAGTTTCCCTTTACATTCAGAGCGTCCTCTGCAATGGCCTTCTTCCCTTACCGGCAGAAAAGTGCTAAAATACCGTCACTGCACGTAGGAATGATTTCCCAACAGTGTACTCGAACCGCCGTCCCTGTGGACCGAACACAGGCCTGGGCCGGCTTCTCCCCAACTGCGTGCTCGAGCCACTGTCCTTGTGATGAGCCGTTCCCAACACAAGCCTGGGGTCTCAAACCACCAGGATTTTTCCCGACGGTGGATTTTAATTACCGTCCCTGTGCTGGACAAAAACCCGAACACAGGCCTGGGGTCTCAAACCACCAGGATTTTTCCCGACGGTGGATTTTAATTACCGTCCCTGTGCTGGACAAAAACCCGAACACAGGCCTGGGGTCTCAAACCACCAGGATTTTTCCCGACGGTGGATTTTAATTACCGTCCCTGTGCTGGACAAAAACCCGAACACAAGCCTGGGGTCTCAAACCACCAGGATTTTTCCCGACGGTGGATTTTAATTACCGTCCCTGTGCTGGACAAAAACCCGAACACAGGCCTGGGGTCTCAAACCACCAGGATTTTCCCTCCGGAGACTCGAACTCCGGAGTCGGCCAGCGTTCCCCCCCTCGGCCAGACAAACACTCTCCATGACTGTATACAAGTTAGCTACAACTCACCCATCTGCAGGAGTCCCCTCAAAGTCGATGGTCTCAGTGGTGGCTGAAACCCACGGCTCCGTGACTCCTCCATTTCCTTTTCTTCAACAGCTGGTAGGACAAAGGTACCTTTTTCCTCAGGGGTGAACCGTTGTTCAGCGACCACACGGATCACAACCCAACCCCAATTAAAAGGGAATCGTAATAGGCAAAGCATGAGGTAATAAAGGCATGAATAACAGTCTCCAAATTGTGTTTGGAAATTACGTTCTTTTGAATTCTTTTGGCAGCAAAGAAAGACTAGACCCAGAGTGGTCAAAACTCAAAAAATGATCTTTATTTTACATTTCCGGAAATGAAGAACTGCGGAGACGAGCACGCATCCACAGCTCTGACAAAATCACAAGGTGTATATATAGTTCGGCTACACACGCTAAGTTTCGATAAAAACAACTCTGGAGTGCACTCTGCTTAGTTTCACTTTTGTCACGGCGGGTGAGGAGAGCCGTGTGAAAATAATAAATGAGGATCCAATCGCAGGCAGTAGTGGAGAAGTGAAGGTGGTTTATTGAACACGAAATAAATATGGACAAACAGCAAATGGAGCACGAACTAAACTAGACTGGAAACAACTAAACTACAGAGCACAAACCTGGACAAGAATGAGAACGAGCAGAGGAGATGGACAGCAGGGAGAACACACGGGTGAGACATGGTGGATACACAGATGGACCAGCAACTATAATGACAGAGGACACGACTTAAATACACAGAGAAACACAGGGGAATTACACACAGGTGGTGGACACAGCTGGGAATAATCAACAAGACGAGACAGAGGTAAAACTGAACACACTCACATGAGACGCAGACCTTCACAATAAAACAGGAACACAAGAAACCATCACACTAAGACGCAGACTCGACAGAGAGAGAGACAGAAAATGACACATGGAACTAAACTAAACCTGCAAAAACATGACAACTCAAAATACTGGGTCAAACTGACCCACAACCATGACAGTACCCCCCCTCCAAGGGCTGGCTCCCGACAGCCCAAAATAAAAAAAACAGAGCACCAGACCAGGGCAAGCGGAGGGGGTCCAGGAAGGAGGGTCCGAAACAAAAAACAAGGAGCACAAGAGTCCAAACACAAGAAAACAGTCCAAGAACACAGGAAAACAGATCAAAACACAACCAAATCAGAGCTCAACAAGAGTCCAAGAAAAGTTCAGGGGGTCGACCCGGGGGTCGACAACACAAGGACCAAGACAGTTCTGGAGGCCGGCCGTGCACACAGCAACGGCGGCAACGGGCAAACAGTTCTGGAGGCCGACCATGCACACGGCAACGGCGGCGACGGGCAAACAGTTCTGGAGACCGACCACTTGGAAGGCAGTGGCGGCCACTGAGCAGGTCCGGAGGTCAGCCGCGATGCCAGCGGCGGCGACAAACTCTTTCCGGAGGCCGTCCCCGAAGTCCATGATGCCAACTTAGAGGCCCGGAAAACGGCCGGCAGAGGCGAGGCGGAACGGGTCAAGCTGGCTCTGACGGCGGTGTGGCAACCGCAGGACCAGACGGGGCAGGACCAGACGAGGCAGGAACAGACGAGGCAGGAACAGACGAGGCAGGAACAGACGAGGACGAAGGCGGAGCTGAAGCTGGACCAGACGAGGACGAAGCCGGAGCTGAAGCTGGACCAGGTGAAGACGAAGACACGGAGGCTGGACCAGGCGTGGATGAAGACACGGAACCTGACGGCAGCGGGACGGCTGCGGAACCTGACAGTGGTGATGCTGCAGGAGGTGATGTGGATGCAGGCAACGGTGTAGAAGTCACAGGGGATGATTCAACAGGTGGTGGCTGAACAAACCTCCCTGGACCGTCAGCAGACATGAGGATGTGCTTGCTGGGTCCTCCAGGACCCCCAGCAGACGAGGCGTGGTGCTGGGTGGGCTCCACGGACCCACCAGCTGACTTGGCTTGAAGCTGGACGGGCTCCTCGGACCCACCAGCTGGCTTGTCTTGAGGCTGGATGGGCTCCTCGGGCCCTCCAGCAGACGTGGCATGAGGCTGGACGGGCGACTCGGGCCCTCCAGCTGACGAGGCAGGACGCTGGCTGGGTTCTCCCAAACCCCCAGCAGACGAAACTTGAGGCTGGCTGGGTTCTCCCAAACCCCCAGCAGACGAAACTTGAGGCTGGCTGGGTTCTCCCAAACCCCCAGCAGACGAAACTTGAAGCTGGCTGGGTTCTCCCAAACCCCCAGCAGACGAAACTTGAGGCTGGCTGGGTTCTCCCGAACCCCCAGCAGACGAAACTTGAGGCTGGACGGGCTCCTCGGGCCCTCCAGCTGACGAAACGGTAGGCTGGATGGGCTCCTCGGGCCCTCCAGCTGACGAAACTGTAGGCTGGACGGGCTCCTCGGGCCCTCCAGCTAGAGCAGACACTGAAGTAGCAGGTACGGAGACCTCTGCCAGTGTGGACACTGGCTGGGACTGAGCAGCACAGTGGCTAGACTCAGGCAGCAACAGTGGGATGCAGTCCTCAGAGGGCTTAAAGTGTTCCCCAATACACTCAGCAGAGGACGGAGGCGGACGGATGAACTCACTTGAACTCTCAGGGGGTGCTGAGAGCTGAGACTGTTCTGGTGAGCTCTCCAGTGAGGCTGCTGGCGCTGGCGTCTTGACCTCTAGGGGTCCAGAGTTGGCTGGTGACTGACACCCAGCCTCTGGGGAGGCCCTAGAGGGAGCAACTGTCTCTGACATGGCCAGCTTAAGAGAACCAGCAGATGTTGTGATGAAGTGTGTTCCCTGCTTAGAATGAGACAGTGAGGATGGTGGCTGAATGAGTGAGTGGGTAGGCTGCTGAACTGGTGGCAACTGAGCTACAGGTAGCGAAGTTGTAACAGGTGGTGGAGTGGCTGGCTGAACTGAGGGCAGCTGGGCTGCTAACTGTGTTACAGGCCCCACATTAACTTGTGGTGAAGGTGTGGATGGGAGAACATGGTCAGGAAGGACTGTTTCAGTGAGGTTTACAGCTTCCCCTGAATAGACCAGTGCAGATGAAAAATAGTCCCAAACGTTTTCATTCTCTGAATTCATAATGCCAGGCTCAGTAATTCCAGGCTTGGCAGCAGCAAAGCGGAATCAGTCATTAACACAGGACGTGGGCACAGGAAAGACAGTCTTAGAAGCAATAGCCATAGATGAAGCAGAAAAAACACTATTATCTTCGGTGGAAACGCAAAAAATAGTCCCAGAATAAATAGTCCTTGTATCCGACAAAGCAGAAACAGTGTCCCTCTCACTCACCACTGCCGGTTGTTTACATGTCCCGACATCCGGCTGTGGGGTGCCACGCCGACAGTGCAAACGTCGCTTCTTTCTTGGAGACCGCTCGACAGGCCGGGTAATCCCTCGTCCGGCGGTTCAGACGGCACGTCCTCTGTTGAAGCGAGCAGGCGAGCGGTAGCGGCGGGGGGGTGTAGGTGAAGCTCGTGAGGAACAAAATTCTGTACGAGCGGATGCAGTGAGTCCAATAACCAGGGGTAACTGGAAATAAGGTGTTGTAGGTTGGCTTCCACAGTGTAAAGAGACGCTTCTCCCTCATGCTCTAACAGCTGGTAAATCAATTTAGAAGCAGAGTCGATAACGGCCTCCTGAAGCTCCCTAGGTGGGGTGACTGCCGCTGGATCCATATCTGGCTGGTCCGTACTGTCACGGCGGGTGAGGAGAGCCGTGTGAAAATAATAAATGAGGATCCAATCGCAGGCAGTAGTGGAGAAGTGAAGGTGGTTTATTGAACACGAAATAAATATGGACAAACAGCAAATGGAGCACGAACTAAACTAGACTGGAAACAACTAAACTACAGAGCACAAACCTGGACAAGAATGAGAACGAGCAGAGGAGATGGACAGCAGGGAGAACACACGGGTGAGACATGGTGGATACACAGATGGACCAGCAACTACAATGACAGAGGACACGACTTAAATACACAGAGAAACACAGGGGAATTACACACAGGTGGTGGACACAGCTGGGAATAATCAACAAGACGAGACAGAGGTAAAACTGAACACACTCACATGAGACGCAGACCTTCACAATAAAACAGGAACAAGAAACCATCCCACTAAGACGCAGACTCGACAGAGAGAGAGACAGAAAATGACACATGGAACTAAACTATCTATCCATCCAGCCATCCATTCGCTTCCGCTTATCCTTTTCAGGGTCGCGGGGGGCGCTGGAGCCCATCCCAGCTGTCATAGGGCGAGAGGCAGGGTACACCCTGGACAGGTCGCCAGTCTGTCGCAGGGCCAACACACAAGGACAGACAACCATTCACACTCACATTCGCACTCACATTCACACCTAGTGGCAATTTGTATTATCCAATTAACCTATCCCCACAAGCTGCATGTCTTTGGAACAAAAATAAACCTGCAAAAACATGACAACTCAAAATACTGGGTCAAACTGACCCACAACCGTGACAAATTTCTGTCTGCACCTCCTGTGCTCTGCAAAAGCATGCAGTTTCCTGTCAGCCTGCGACCTAGTTTATACTCAAAGTTGGCCCTCTCTTATTAAAATACATAAAACAAAATAATCAGCAAATAAGCACTAAGAATATATATTTAAATCCTAAAAAAAAGGCTTGACCTTTGATAGGCATCTGATTAAAAGCCAATTTTACCACCCCGTTTACATGACCATCAAAGGTAAGTTCGGAATCAAAATTCACACCAAGATTTACAATTGAACATTTCAGATGAGAGGCCAAAACACCGAAATCAGCATCTGGAGAAACAATACAGCGATGCGGGCCACATAAAATTGCTTCCGTTTTATGGTCATTAAAATTAAAAAAGTTATTTGCCATCCACAGTTTAACGTCACTGAGACAGTCAAGTAAAGATTGACAGGGAGAAGTATCCAGGTGCACAGGAAGCTCACAGCAGGCGATGATAAGGCATCCTGCTTTCCTTCCTCCCCGCTGTCCTCTGCTGGAGTGTCTAAGGACTTGTTTATCCATAGTGGTGGACCAGGATATAATGCTTTATTGTGGCTGTCACTGTTGCACTCATCACATTTTAATGTAGCTTTGCAGGTGAGGGCAAGATGTGTGGATGATGACCAGCATCTGAAACAAATCCCTTGCTCTTTTAAGTAGGCTTTGTTACTCAATAGTTTTGAATCTAAAGCCACAGCATTTCCTCGGTGGGTGAGGCTTGTTCCTACATAGCAGACAGGTTTGGGCCAGATCTGGTGTCAAGCTGGCACTGCTGGCTGACTTCTGGCATGGTAAGTGGTATGTCATCCAGATATGGGCCAGGCCTGGCATAGATGGGACTGTTTTTGTGATGGCATGCCATATCTGGTCCGATTATGATTTGGTGTATGTGGCCCAGGCTCATAGAAAACAGGTCTGGGGGCGGGTCTGGCATCAAGCTGGCACTTCTGACTGACTGGTGTCATGGCAGGGTGTGTGTCAACCAGATGTGGGCCAAGTCTGGCAATGATGGCACTATTTAGGTTTATATCTTCCTATTGTTGTTAGAAGACCCAAATGCCATGTTGCAATACTATACTTCTATGGTAGCCAACGTTTCAAATGCAGGTTTGACAGGTCTGTGAGTGTACACTTTATCCAAAACCTAGTGAGGGTTTACTCATGTTTAAGATAAGATAAGATAAGATAAGATAAGATAAGATAAGATAACCTTTATTAGTCCCACACGTGGGAAATTTGTTTTGTCACAGCAGGAGTGGACAGTGCAAAAGTTACTGGCTCTTCCAGTCTGCATGTCAATGTAGTTAGGAAGCACTCAATTTAGAGCAATTGTGTGATTGGGTGAATGTGGCATGTTGTATAGAGCACTTTGAATAATCCAGGAGAGTAGGAAAGTGCTATATAAGAATCAGTCCATTCACTGTCTGAACAGAGTTTTGTCACGTTGCTTTTGCACTATTATGTTCCAGCACATGTTGTTATTACATGGCTTGATTAAGGTACACATTAGGCTGACATCTGGGGCCAGAGTTGAAACTGTTCTGGGCCAGCACAAGGCCAGCAATGTGTCTGAAACTGGCCTTGCATTGGCCCATGTGTGGGCCACCTCTGGCAAACCAGATCTGGGCCACCAAAGGGCCGTCATTCTTTACGGTATGTGGGCCATGTTTAAGCACATTGTATGGGCCAGATCTGGGCCATACCAGTTTTGCTATGTGGGTTATGGATGGGACAATATTTATCTGGTTCATCTTTAGCCGTTACCTTCGGATCTGCAGCTGAAGAGACAGTAGTCTTTTGCACTAAAACTGGTTTCCTGAATGTTGCAAGCTTTAAGAAGGCCTCTCTAGCTTGGGAGAATAGTTGCTTGGAAGTGCAAAGCTGGGATCGTTCCCTGTTTTAGCTTGGTGGCAGATAAACTGAGTAAAGAGAAGGGAGGATAGGATGTATGATACTCTTCCTTATACTTGGATCCTTGAGAAACCCATTTGTCCTGCACGTTGTAAATGGTAAATGGCCTGTATTTGTATAGTGCTTTTACTAGTCCCTAAGGACCCCAAAGTGCTTTACACATCCAGTCATCCAACCATTCACACACGTGATGGCAGCTTTTCTACATTGGGGCCAATGCCATGAGCGGTGTCCAGGTAAAGATAGCCATCCTCCTTAGCTGATAGTAGCTCCATTAGACCAAGATCACCAAGTTCTCTTAACTTACGATTGTCCTTCTTTGAGATTTTAGGAAAGCTGTCCAGTTTCTCAAACAAAGAACTTCCTATGACCTCAGGGGCACCGTAACATTCATCCAACCTGTCCCAAGTCATGTTTAAGGTTGCTTTAAGGCTGGGTTGCCTACCTGAACTGCCCTCATATGCCTCACATACTCTGACGACTCTTTCCCAAGCCATTTCAACAGCAAGTTCAACTCTTCAATGGCTGTAAGGTCTAAATCCTTTATTGTGTTAAGGAAAGATGACCTCCATGCTCTGTGGGTTTCTGGACAGTCATCAAATTTTTACAAACCAGTACTCACAAGCTCTTTCTGTGCTAAATACTTGTCAATGCCATGTCCATCATACCTGCAGACTCTGGATGCACACTCTTCGTCGGTGGACTAGCTGCATATCGCGGAGTGACAGACCTTGCCCTTTCCTGACATTTGTCACTATATGGTTCCTGCAGGGTTGCCTGTTTTTTAATATGGGGAGACGTTTGTCTTGTAGTTGGACAGGTAAGTTGTTCTTCGGCATCCAGTTGCGGAGAGTAGGAATGCTGTTTAATACTTTCATTGTCCTCCTCCTTCCAGGTGTTTTGAGAACATTGCGTCGTAAAGCAGGTGGGGTGCTCTGGGTTCTGGTCATGTGCCAAGTGCAACGTCGTTTCAGATTGTTGACTAAGACGTGTGGCCTGGTCCCTACCATATTCACTTACACGTTCATTCAAAGTTTTGCTGAGTGGCTTTTCTTACTGCAACGCTCCTCACCCAGATGTTCTGCTGATGCCTCCAATATCTCTGTCTGGGCAATGGCAGCTGGAGCCTCTTTTCCAGATGCAGGGCATCTAAATTAGCCTCCAATCTTGCTTTGTCGACTTTGATAGCAATTTCCCTTTCTGTAAATGTTGCACGTGCTTTTGCAGCTTCTACTAACGGTCTTGCTCGTGCTGCCTCAACACCCGCAGATGATTTTGATGAGCGTGTAGAACTAGAACACCGGGAAGTTTAATCTTTAACTGCTTCATCTTTAATGCTCAGCGATTCCTTCAGTGAATGTGTCACAACCTGGGCCTCTGACCCAGCGCTCTGAGTTTATTTTTGTATCTTCTCATGTTAGCTTTGTGATCACGTGTTAGTCCTATTTAGTTTAGGTTAAAGGCAGTCATTATTTATTGTTTCCTTGGTTTCAATGTTTGGATTCTTGTCTAATTTATCATGTGTTTTAGATCTGTGAGCTAAGTGTTGTCATGTCTAGTTTCTTGTTTTATTTTGAAGTAGATTGCATGTTCTGGGTTCATGTGGTTAGTTTTTCTCTCCCCTGTGTTGTCACTATGTTTGATTCTAGTCAGCTGTGTCCTCATGTGTCTCCACTTCCCCTGATCACCTCATGTGTGTATTTAAGTCCTCAGTCTTCCTGTATGAGGTGCCATAAGGGACATTATTACTGAAACGCTCTCACACACACTACTGAAATACACTCACGCACTCCACTGAAACCAGTGGCATTTCCGCTGAACAGGAAGTTGTTTCCTGACAAGGAAACTGATGGAAAAAGTGGTATATTTCAAAACACTATAAGGATGTCTACTCAGCAACCTTGCTAGTACAGCAGTCCCCAACCTTTTTTGCGCCACATAAACGATATAAAAATAAAAATAAACGATAAATACCATGAAAACCATAAATTTCAAACTCAAGCCTCAACTCTTGCGACCAACGACTCACAGACCGGTACTGGTCCAGGACCTGGGGGTTGGGGACGGCTGTGCTTGTAGCCTAAGTGAAGCAGCTGCATTACTTAACAATATTTTTAGCTTCCTTGAATCAAGGAATGGATTCAAGGTGCAACAGGGAATTCGGCAAGTATGTCTTGTTTCCCCTAAGCTTTTTATATTGGCAACTCAGTTGTTAACACTATTAATCAAAAATTCTAACGACATACAAGGAATATCAATTTTTAATAAAGACTTCAAAATAAGTCAATTCACAGATGATACATCTATTTTTTTTTAAAGATAAATACATGGTAGAGAAAACTAAAGCTTTTCGTTTATCTCTCAGTATCAAAAAATGTGAACTTCTCCCGATTCATACAAGCTCTGACTCCTCAATAGCTTTGGTTAGAGTTGAATCTAAAGTTAAATATATAGGGCTAATAATATCTAAAAAAAAAAAAAAAAAAAAAAAATTAGCAGAAAAGACACCAATATTTCTAACTGTATCATGGAGATGAAGAAATCACTTAGCCACTGGCTAATCAGAGACCTCGCTATTTTTGGCAGAAACATTCTATCTAAAGCTGAAGGCATCTCCAAATTGATTTATCCTTGTCACTCTCTATATATCTCCTCTAAAAGCATTAATAAGGCTAACACAGTTATTTTCAAATTTTTGTGGAGGAATAAAACCCATTACATAGAAAGATATCAGCCTGTGAAGGAATACAATAAAGGTGGTATCAAAACTCCAGAATTAGAATTTATGGTTGGCACCCTTAGAATTAAATGGTTAAAATCTTGTCTGTCACAGCCAGACTCTACTTAGCTCCACATCCCATGATCCTTGTTTAATAAAATAGTATACAGGATTAGAATTTATTTTGAAATGTGATTTTGCGGTAAATATAATCCCCATAAAGATATCAAACTTTCCAAAACAGACTTTGCATTTTTGGGAAAATGAGATTTACCCACAACGTCTCCCCATAATTCAACCTTATGGAATAATAGGGTAATAACACTTAATCAAAAATCAATTTTCAAGAGTGACTGGTTTGAACAAAAAGATTATATTCATAACAGATTTGTTGGATGATAACGGTGTCATTCTAAGTTACACAGACCTTTCAGAAAAATATTGTCTAAACTGTTCTCAAAGAGAATATAACAAATTTTGTGAACTGGTCCCACTGCCTCTGCTTCATTTGATTAAAATTTTTATGATATACAATAATTTCTCATCAGTGCTCCCAAATTTATTGCCAGGGCAATGTCAGCTGTTTGATAAAAATGCAATAAGAAATTTGTTAGTAGTTTCTTCAAAGACAAAATATTTCATAGTTACAACAGAATGGTGACATGGCATGGTTCTAATTTAGTTATTTCATATACACTGGATAAAGCATACTAAAAATTTATGAAATAGCCTATTCTACCTAAAGTTAAAGAAACACACTTTAAACAAAATTAATCCTGTGGCAGAATTTCTAAAAAAAGAGATTTGGCTTTGAGGTGGATCAGTGAAGCGCAGTTTGGATCTTCTTTTGCTGCTGGTTCAGTCAATATTGTTAGGAGAGAGATAAAACTAACAGCTTTAGAATCTGTGCAAAACCAGCATGAAAACAAAGCGCGGATCCACCGACAGATCAGAATCAGTGAGCTGTCGGCTTTCAGCCTTGACCGTGTCTGTGCCGTTGGGTGAGAAAGACAACATCTCACTGATTCTGATCCGCGGGTCCGCGCTTTGTGTTTACGTCTTTGTGCAGAAGCCGTGTTCCTGCTCTCATTTACTGTCTTAGCTGTTTGGTGGTTGTTGAAATTTTGTGAGGTTTCACCTGAGATTCTGGCATTTCGGGCAAAATAAATTTATATTAAAAAATCAATTCATGATTTTAATGAATCGATTTCACGTTATCCAAGCCAGAATCGATTTTAATCAATAAATCGATTATAAAAACCCACCCCTAACTAGCAGGTTGCTAAGTAGACATCTGTGTAGTGGTTTGTTTGAAATCTACCACTTTTTCCTTCAGTTTCCTTGTCAAGAATTAACTTCCTGTTCAACTGAAACGCCTTGGTTTTTCAGTTGTGTGTCTGAGAGCGTTTCAGTTGTGTGTGTGAGAGCGTTTCAGTAGTGTGTGTGAGAGAGTTTCAGTTGTGTGTGTGAGAGCATTTCAATTGTGTGTGTGAGAGCTTTTCAGTAGTGTGTGTGAGAGCGTTTCAGTTGTGTGTGTGAGAGCGTTTCAGTTGTGTGTGTGTGAGAGCGTTTCAGTAGTGTGTGTGTGAGAGCGTTTCAGTAGTGTGTGTGTGAGAGCGTTTCAGTAGTGTGTGTGAGAGCGTTTCAGTAGTGTGTGTGAGAGCGTTTCAGTTGTGTGTGAGAGAGTTTCAGTTGTGTGTGTGTGAGAGCATTTCAGTAGTGTGTGTGAGAGCATTTCAGTTGTGTGTGTGAGAGTTTCAGTTGTGTGTGTGAGAGCGTTTCACTTGTGTGTGTGAGAGCGTTTCAGTAGTGTGTGTGTGAGAGCATTTCAGTTGTGTGTGTGAGAGCGTTTCAGTAGTGTGTGTGTGAGAGCGTTTCAGTAGTGTGTGTGAGAGCGTTTCAGTTGTGTGTGTGAGAGTTTCAGTTGTGTGTGTGAGAGCGTTTCAGTTGTGTGTGTGAGAGCATTTCAGTTGTGTGTGTGAGAGCGTTTCAGTTGTGTGTGTGAGAGCGTTTCAGTTGTGTGTGTGTGAGAGCGTTTCAGTTGTGTGTGTGAGAGAGTTTCAGTAGTGTGTGTGAGAGAGTTTCAGTTGTGTGTGTCAGAGAGTTTCAGTAGTGTGTGTCAGAGAGTTTCAGTAGTGTGTGTGAGAGCGTTTCAGTTGTGTGTGTGAGAGCGTTTCAGTTGTGTGTGTGAGAGAGTTTCAGTAGTGTGTGTGAGAGAGTTTCAGTTGTGTGTGTGAGAGAGTTTCAGTAGTGTGTGTGAGAGCGTTTCAGTTGTGTGTGTGTGAGAGCATTTCAGTAGTGTGTGTAAGAGCGTTTCAGTTGTGTGTGTGTGAGAGCATTTCAGTAGTGTGTGTGAGAGCGTTTCAGTTGTGTGTGAGAGAGTTTCAGTTGTGTGTGTGAGAGCATTTCAGTAGTGTGTGTGAGAGCGTTTCAGTTGTGTGTGTGTGAGAGCGTTTCAGTAGTGTGTGTGAGAGAGTTTCAGTCGTGTGTGTGTGTGAGAGCATTTCAGTAGTGTGTGTGAGAGAGTTTCAGTTGTGTGTGTGAGAGAGTTTCAGTTGTGTGTGTGAGAGCGTTTCAGTTGTGTGTGTGAGAGCATTTCAGTTGTGTGTGTGTGAGAGCGTTTCAGTTGTGTGTGTGTGAGAGCGTTTCAGTTGTGTGTGTGAGAGCATTTCAGTAGTGTGTGTGAGAGCGTTTCAGTAGTGTGTGTGAGAGCGTTTCAGTTGTGTGTGTGAGAGCGTTTCAGTAGTGTGTGTGAGAGAGTTTCAGTTGTGTGTGAGAGCATTTCAATTGTGTGTGTGAGAGCCTTTCAGTAGTGTGTGTGAGAGCGTTTCAGTTGTGTGTGTGAGAGAGTTTCAGTTGTGTGTGTGTGAGAGCGTTTCAGTAGTGTGTGTGAGAGAGTTTCAGTTGTGTGTGTGTGAGAGCGTTTCAGTAGTGTGTGTGTGAGAGCGTTCCAGTAGTGTGTGTGAGAGCGTTTCAGTTGTGTGTGTGAGAGCGTTTCAGTAGTGTGTGTGAGAGAGTTTCAGTTGTGTGTGTGTGAGAGCGTTTCAGTTGTGTATGTGTGAGAGAGTTTCAGTTGTGTGTGTGTGAGAGCATTTCAGTAGTGTGTGTGAGAGCATTTCAGTAGTGTGTGTGAGAGCGTTTCAGTAGTGTGTGTGAGAGCGTTTCAGTTGTGTGTGTGTGAGAGCGTTTCAGTTGTGTGTGTGTGAGAGAGTTTCAGTTGTGTGTGTGTGAGAGCATTTCAGTAGTGTGTGTGAGAGCATTTCAGTAGTGTGTGTGAGAGCGTTTCAGTAGTGTGTGTGAGAGCGTTTCAGTAGTGTGTGTGAGAGCGTTTCAGTTGTGTGTGTGTGAGAGCGTTTCAGTTGTGTGTGAGAGCATTTCAGTTGTGTGTGTGAGCGCATTTCAGTTGTGTGTGTGAGAGCATTTCAGTAGTGTGTGTGAGAGCATTTCAGTAGTGTGTGTGAGAGCGTTTCAGTAGTGTGTGTGAGAGCGTTTCAGTTGTGTGTGTGTGAGAGCGTTTCAGTTGTGTGTGAGAGCATTTCAGTTGTGTGTGTGAGCGCATTTCAGTTGTGTGTGTGAGAGAGTTTCAGTAGTGTGTGTGAGAGCATTTCAGTAGTGTGTGTGAGAGCGTTTCAGTAGTGTGTGTGAGAGCGTTTCAGTTGTGTGTGTGTGAGAGCGTTTCAGTTGTGTGTGAGAGCATTTCAGTTGTGTGTGTGAGCGCATTTCAGTTGTGTGTGTGAGAGAGTTTCAGTAGTGTGTGTGAGAGAGTTTCAGTAGTGTGTGTGAGAGCGTTTCAGTTGTGTGTGTGTGAGAGCGTTTCAGTTGTGTGTGAGAGCATTTCAGTTGTGTGTGTGAGCGCATTTCAGTTGTGTGTGTGAGAGCATTTCAGTAGTGTGTGTGAGAGCATTTCAGTAGTGTGTGTGAGAGCGTTTCAGTAGTGTGTGTGAGAGCGTTTCAGTTGTGTGTGTGTGAG
Source organism: Rhamphochromis longiceps (assembly GCF_057381845.1). Classification (NCBI taxonomy): domain Eukaryota; kingdom Metazoa; phylum Chordata; class Actinopteri; order Cichliformes; family Cichlidae; genus Rhamphochromis; species Rhamphochromis longiceps. Next base: position 41,931,026 of record NC_140570.1, on the reverse strand, counting down.
AGCGTTTCAGTTGTGTGTGAGAGCATTTCAGTTGTGTGTGTGAGCGCATTTCAGTTGTGTGTGTGAGAGCATTTCAGTAGTGTGTGTGAGAGCATTTCAGTAGTGTGTGTGAGAGCGTTTCAGTAGTGTGTGTGAGAGCGTTTCAGTTGTGTGTGTGTGAGAGCGTTTCAGTTGTGTGTGAGAGCATTTCAGTTGTGTGTGTGAGCGCATTTCAGTTGTGTGTGTGAGAGAGTTTCAGTAGTGTGTGTGAGAGAGTTTCAGTAGTGTGTGTGAGAGAGTTTCAGTAGTGTGTGTCAGAGAGTTTCAGTAGTGTGTGTGAGAGCGTTTCAGTTGTGTGTGTGTGAGAGCGTTTCAGTTGTGTGTGTGAGAGAGTTTCAGTAGTGTGTGTGAGAGCGTTTCAGTTGTGTGTGTGTGAGAGCGTTTCAGTTGTGTGTGTGTGAGAGAGTTTCAGTTGTGTGTGTGTGAGAGAGTTTCAGTTGTGTGTGTCAGAGAGTTTCAGTAGTGTGTGTCAGAGAGTTTCAGTAGTGTGTGTGAGAGCGTTTCAGTTGTGTGTGTGAGAGCGTTTCAGTTGTGTGTGTGAGAGAGTTTCAGTAGTGTGTGTGAGAGAGTTTCAGTTGTGTGTGTGAGAGAGTTTCAGTAGTGTGTGTGTGAGAGCATTTCAGTAGTGTGTGTAAGAGCGTTTCAGTTGTGTGTGTGTGAGAGCATTTCAGTAGTGTGTGTAAGAGCGTTTCAGTTGTGTGTGTGTGAGAGCATTTCAGTAGTGTGTGTGAGAGCGTTTCAGTTGTGTGTGTGAGAGTTTCAGTTGTGTGTGTGAGAGCGTTTCAGTTGTGTGTGTGAGAGCATTTCAGTAGTGTGTGTGAGAGCGTTTCAGTTGTGTGTGAGAGCGTTTCAGTAGTGTGTGTGAGAGCATTTCAGTAGTGTGTGTGAGAGCGTTTCAGTTGTGTGTGTGAGAGCGTTTCAGTAGTGTGTGTGTGAGAGCGTTTCAGTAGTGTGTGTGTGAGAGCGTTTCAGTAGTGTGTGTGAGAGCTTTTCAGTAGTGTGTGTGAGAGCGTTTCAGTAGTGTGTGTGAGAGCGTTTCAGTTGTGTGTGTGAGAGCTTTTCAGTAGTGTGTGTGAGAGCGTTTCAGTTGTGTGTGTGAGAGCGTTTCAGTTATGTGTGTGTGAGAGCGTTTCAGTTGTGTGTGTGTGAGAGCATTTCAGTTGTGTGTGTGAGAGCGTTTCAGTTGTGTGTGTGTGAGAGCATTTCAGTAGTGTGTGTGAGAGCGTTTCAGTAGTGTGTGTGAGAGCGTTTCAGTTGTGTGTGTGAGAGCTTTTCAGTAGTGTGTGTGAGAGCGTTTCAGTTGTGTGTGTGTGAAAGCGTTTCAGTAGTGTGTATGAGAGCGTTTCAGTAGTGTGTGTGAGAGCGTTTCAGTTGTGTGTGTGAGAGCGTTTCAGTAGTGTGTGTGTGAGAGCGTTTCAGTAGTGTGTGTGAGAGCGTTTCAGTTGTGTGTGTGTGAGAGCATTTCAGTAGTGTGTGTGTGAGAGCGTTTCAGTTGTGTGTGTGAGAGCGTTTCAGTTGTGTGTGTGAGAGCTAAAATTTCAGTAATGTGTGTGAGAGCGTTTCAGTTGTGTGTGTGAGAGAGTTTCAGTTGTGTGTGTGAGAGCGTTTCAGTTGTGTGTGTGAGAGCTTTTCACTTGTGTGTGTGAGAGCGTTTCAGTAGTGTGTGTGTGAGAGCATTTCAGTTGTGTGTGTGAGAGCGTTTCAGTTGTGTGTGTGTGAGAGCGTTTCAGTAGTGTGTGTGAGAGCTTTTCAGTAGTGTGTATGAGAGCATTTCAGTAGTGTGTGTGAGAGCGTTTCAGTTGTGTGTGTGAGAGCGTTTCAGTTGTGTGTGTGTGAGAGCATTTCAGTAGTGTGTGTGAGAGCATTTCAGTAGTGTGTGTGTGAGAGCGTTTCAGTTGTGTGTGTGAGAGCGTTTCAGTTGTGTGTGTGAGAGCTAAAATTTCAGTAATGTGTGTGAGAGCGTTTCAGTTGTGTGTGTGAGAGAGTTTCAGTTGTGTGTGTGAGAGCGTTTCAGTTGTGTGTGTGAGAGCTTTTCAGTTGTGTGTGTGAGAGCGTTTCAGTAGTGTGTGTGTGAGAGCATTTCAGTTGTGTGTGTGAGAGCGTTTCAGTTGTGTGTGTGTGAGAGCGTTTCAGTAGTGTGTGTGAGAGCTTTTCAGTAGTGTGTATGAGAGCATTTCAGTAGTGTGTGTGAGAGCGTTTCAGTTGTGTGTGTGAGAGCGTTTCAGTTGTGTGTGTGTGAGAGCATTTCAGTAGTGTGTGTGAGAGCGTTTCAGTAGTGTGTGTGAGAGCTTTTCAGTAGTGTGTGTGAGAGCGTTTCAGTTGTGTGTGTGTGAGAGCGTTTCAGTAGTGTGTGTGAGAGCTTTTCAGTAGTGTGTGTGAGAGCATTTCAGTAGTGTGTGTGAGAGCGTTTCAGTTGTGTGTGTGAGAGCTTTTCAGTTGTGTGTGTGAGAGCGTTTCAGTTGTGTGTGTGAGAGCGTTTCAGTAGTGTGTGTGTGAGAGCGTTTCAGTAGTGTGTGTGTGAGAGCATTTCAGTAGTGTGTGTGAGAGCGTTTCAGTAGTGTGTGTGAGAGCGTTTCAGTTGTGTGTGTGTGAGAGCGTTTCAGTAGTGTGTGTGAGAGAGCATTTCAGTAGTGTGTGTGAGAGCGTTTCAGTTGTGTGTGTGAGAGCGTTTCAGTTGTGTGTGTGAGAGCATTTCAGTAGTGTGTGTGAGAGCGTTTCAGTAGTGTGTGTGTGAGAGCATTTCAGTAGTGTGTGTGAGAGCATTTCAGTAGTGTGTGTGAGAGCGTTTCAGTAGTGTGTGTGAGAGCATTTCAGTAGTGTGTGTGTGAGAGCGTTTCAGTTGTGTGTGAGAGCATTTCAGTAGTGTGTGTGAGAGCATTTCAGTAGTGTGTGTGAGAGCGTTTCAGTAGTGTGTGTGAGAGCGTTTCAGTTGTGTGTGTGTGAGAGCGTTTCAGTTGTGTGTGAGAGCGTTTCAGTTGTGTGTGTGAGCGCATTTCAGTTGTGTGTGTGAGAGAGTTTCAGTAGTGTGTGTGAGAGAGTTTCAGTAGTGTGTGTCAGAGAGTTTCAGTAGTGTGTGTGAGAGCGTTTCAGTTGTGTGTGTGAGAGAGTTTCAGTAGTGTGTGTGAGAGCGTTTCAGTTGTGTGTGTGAGAGCGTTTCAGTTGTGTGTGTGAGAGAGTTTCAGTAGTGTGTGTGAGAGTTTCAGTAGTGTGTGTGAGAGCGTTTCAGTTGTGTGTGTGTGAGAGCATTTCAGTAGTGTGTGTAAGAGCGTTTCAGTTGTGTGTGTGAGAGAGTTTCAGTTGTGTGTGTGAGAGTTTCAGTAGTGTGTGTGAGAGCGTTTCAGTTGTGTGTGTGTGAGAGCATTTCAGTAGTGTGTGTAAGAGCGTTTCAGTTGTGTGTGTGTGAGAGCATTTCAGTAGTGTGTGTGAGAGCGTTTCAGTTGTGTGTGTGAGAGTTTCAGTTGTGTGTGTGAGAGCGTTTCAGTTGTGTGTGTGAGAGCATTTCAGTAGTGTGTGTGAGAGCGTTTCAGTTGTGTGTGAGAGCGTTTCAGTAGTGTGTGTGAGAGCATTTCAGTAGTGTGTGTGAGAGCGTTTCAGTTGTGTGTGTGAGAGCGTTTCAGTAGTGTGTGTGAGAGCTTTTCAGTAGTGTGTGTGAGAGCGTTTCAGTTGTGTGTGTGTGAGAGCGTTTCAGTTGTGTGTGTGTGAGAGCATTTCAGTAGTGTGTGTGAGAGCGTTTCAGTAGTGTGTGTGAGAGCGTTTCAGTTGTGTGTGTGAGAGCTTTTCAGTAGTGTGTGTGAGAGCGTTTCAGTAGTGTGTGTGAGAGCGTTTCAGTTGTGTGTGTGTGAAAGCGTTTCAGTAGTGTGTATGAGAGCGTTTCAGTAGTGTGTGTGTGAGAGCTTTTCAGTAGTGTGTGTGAGAGCGTTTCAGTTGTGTGTGTGTGAAAGCGTTTCAGTAGTGTGTATGAGAGCGTTTCAGTAGTGTGTGTGTGAGAGCTTTTCAGTAGTGTGTGTGAGAGCGTTTCAGTTGTGTGTGTGTGAAAGCGTTTCAGTAGTGTGTATGAGAGCGTTTCAGTAGTGTGTGTGTGAGAGCTTTTCAGTAGTGTGTGTGAGAGCGTTTCAGTTGTGTGTGTGTGAGAGCTTTTCAGTAGTGTGTGTGAGAGCGTTTCAGTTGTGTGTGTGTGAGAGCTTTTCAGTAGTGTGTGTGAGAGCGTTTCAGTTGTGTGTGTGTGAGAGCTTTTCAGTAGTGTGTGTGAGAGCGTTTCAGTTGTGTGTGTGTGAGAGCTTTTCAGTAGTGTGTGTGAGAGCGTTTCAGTTGTGTGTGTGAGAGCGTTTCAGTAGTGTGTGTGTGAGAGCGTTTCAGTAGTGTGTGTGTGAGAGCGTTTCAGTAGTGTGTGTGAGAGCGTTTCAGTTGTGTGTGTGTGAGAGCATTTCAGTAGTGTGTGTGTGAGAGCGTTTCAGTTGTGTGTGTGAGAGCGTTTCAGTTGTGTGTGTGAGAGCTAAAATTTCAGTAATGTGTGTGAGAGCGTTTCAGTTGTGTGTGTGAGAGAGTTTCAGTTGTGTGTGTGAGAGCGTTTCAGTTGTGTGTGTGAGAGCGTTTCAGTAGTGTGTGTGTGAGAGCATTTCAGTTGTGTGTGTGAGAGCGTTTCAGTTGTGTGTGTGTGAGAGCGTTTCAGTAGTGTGTGTGAGAGCTTTTCAGTAGTGTGTATGAGAGCATTTCAGTAGTGTGTGTGAGAGCGTTTCAGTTGTGTGTGTGAGAGCTTTTCAGTTGTGTGTGTGAGAGCGTTTCAGTTGTGTGTGTGAGAGCATTTCAGTAGTGTGTGTGAGAGCGTTTCAGTTGTGTGTGTGAGAGCTTTTCAGTTGTGTGTGTGAGAGCGTTTCAGTTGTGTGTGTGAGAGCATTTCAGTAGTGTGTGTGAGAGCGTTTCAGTTGTGTGTGTGAGAGCGTTTCAGTAGTGTGTGTGTGAGAGCATTTCAGTTGTGTGTGTGAGAGCGTTTCAGTTGTGTGTGTGTGAGAGCGTTTCAGTAGTGTGTGTGAGAGCTTTTCAGTAGTGTGTATGAGAGCATTTCAGTAGTGTGTGTGAGAGCGTTTCAGTTGTGTGTGTGAGAGCTTTTCAGTTGTGTGTGTGAGAGCGTTTCAGTTGTGTGTGTGAGAGCATTTCAGTAGTGTGTGTGAGAGCGTTTCAGTTGTGTGTGTGAGAGCTTTTCAGTTGTGTGTGTGAGAGAGTTTCAGTTGTGTGTGTGTGAGAGCTTTTCAGTAGTGTGTGTGAGAGCATTTCAGTAGTGTGTGTGAGAGCGTTTCAGTTGTGTGTGTGAGAGCTTTTCAGTTGTGTGTGTGAGAGCGTTTCAGTTGTGTGTGTGAGAGCGTTTCAGTAGTGTGTGTGTGAGAGCGTTTCAGTAGTGTGTGTGTGAGAGCGTTTCAGTAGTGTGTGTGTGAGAGCGTTTCAGTAGTGTGTGTGAGAGCGTTTCAGTAGTGTGTGTGAGAGCGTTTCAGTAGTGTGTGTGAGAGCATTTCAGTAGTGTGTGTGAGAGCGTTTCAGTTGTGTGTGTGAGAGCTTTTCAGTTGTGTGTGTGAGAGCGTTTCAGTTGTGTGTATGAGAGCATTTCAGTAGTGTGTGTGAGAGCGTTTCAGTTGTGTGTGTGAGAGCTTTTCAGTTGTGTGTGTGAGAGAGTTTCAGTTGTGTGTGTGTGAGAGCTTTTCAGTAGTGTGTGTGAGAGCATTTCAGTAGTGTGTGTGAGAGCGTTTCAGTTGTGTGTGTGAGAGCTTTTCAGTTGTGTGTGTGAGAGCGTTTCAGTTGTGTGTGTGAGAGCGTTTCAGTAGTGTGTGTGTGAGAGCGTTTCAGTAGTGTGTGTGTGAGAGCGTTTCAGTAGTGTGTGTGAGAGCGTTTCAGTAGTGTGTGTGTGAGAGCGTTTCAGTAGTGTGTGTGAGAGCGTTTCAGTAGTGTGTGTGAGAGCGTTTCAGTAGTGTGTGTGAGAGCGTTTCAGTTGTGTGTGTGTGAGAGCGTTTCAGTAGTGTGTGTGTGAGAGCGTTTCAGTAGTGTGTGTGAGAGCGTTTCAGTTGTGTGTGAGAGAGTTTCAGTTGTGTGTGTGTGAGAGCATTTCAGTAGTGTGTGTGAGAGCATTTCAGTTGTGTGTGTGAGAGTTTCAGTTGTGTGTGTGAGAGCGTTTCAGTTGTGTGTGTGAGAGCATTTCAGTAGTGTGTGTGAGAGCATTTCAGTTGTGTGTGTGAGAGTTTCAGTTGTGTGTGTGAGAGTTTCAGTTGTGTGTGTGAGAGTTTCAGTTGTGTGTGTGAGAGCGTTTCAGTTGTGTGTGAGAGAGTTTCAGTTGTGTGTGTGTGAGAGCATTTCAGTAGTGTGTGTGAGAGCATTTCAGTTGTGTGTGTGAGAGTTTCAGTAGTGTGTGTGAGAGCGTTTCAGTTGTGTGTGTGAGAGCGTTTCAGTTGTGTGTGTGAGAGCGTTTCAGTAGTGTGTGTGTGAGAGCGTTTCAGTAGTGTGTGTGTGAGAGCGTTTCAGTAGTGTGTGTGAGAGCGTTTCAGTAGTGTGTGTGTGAGAGCGTTTCAGTAGTGTGTGTGAGAGCGTTTCAGTAGTGTGTGTGAGAGCGTTTCAGTAGTGTGTGTGTGAGAGCGTTTCAGTAGTGTGTGTGAGAGCGTTTCAGTTGTGTGTGAGAGAGTTTCAGTTGTGTGTGTGTGAGAGCATTTCAGTAGTGTGTGTGAGAGCATTTCAGTTGTGTGTGTGAGAGTTTCAGTTGTGTGTGTGAGAGCGTTTCAGTTGTGTGTGTGAGAGCGTTTCAGTAGTGTGTGTGAGAGCGTTTCAGTTGTGTGTGTGAGAGTTTCAGTTGTGTGTGTGAGAGCGTTTCAGTTGTGTGTGTGAGAGCGTTTCAGTTGTGTGTGTGAGAGCATTTCAGTTGTGTGTGTGAGAGCGTTTCAGTTGTGTGTGTGAGAGCATTTCAGTAGTGTGTGTGTGAGAGCATTTCAGTTGTGTGTGTGAGAGCGTTTCAGTTGTGTGTGTGAGAGCGTTTCAGTAGTGTGTGTGTGAGAGCGTTTCAGTTGTGTGTGTGTGAGAGCGTTTCAGTAGTGTGTGTGAGAGCTTTTCAGTAGTGTGTGTGAGAGCATTTCAGTAGTGTGTGTGAGAGCGTTTCAGTTGTGTGTGTGAGAGCTTTTCAGTTGTGTGTGTGAGAGTGTTTCAGTTGTGTGTGTGAGAGCGTTTCAGTAGTGTGTGTGTGAGAGCGTTTCAGTAGTGTGTGTGTGAGAGCGTTTCAGTAGTGTGTGTGAGAGCGTTTCAGTTGTGTGTGTGTGAGAGCATTTCAGTAGTGTGTGTGTGAGAGCGTTTCAGTTGTGTGTGTGAGAGCTTTTCAGTAGTGTGTGTGAGAGAGTTTCAGTTGTGTGTGTGTGAGAGCGTTTCAGTAGTGTGTGTGAGAGCATTTCAGTAGTGTGTGTGAGAGCGTTTCAGTAGTGTGTGTGTGAGAGCGTTTCAGTTGTGTGTGTGAGAGCTTTTCAGTAGTGTGTGTGAGAGAGTTTCAGTTGTGTGTGTGTGAGAGCGTTTCAGTAGTGTGTGTGAGAGCTTTTCAGTAGTGTGTGTGAGAGCGTTTCAGTTGTGTGTGTGAGAGCTAAAATTTCAGTAATGTGTGTGAGAGCGTTTCAGTAGTGTGTGTGTGAGAGCGTTTCAGTAGTGTGTGAGAGAGCGTTTCAGTTGTGTGTGTGAGAGCTTTTCAGTAGTGTGTGTGAGAGCATTTCAGTAGTGTGTGTGAGAGCTAAAATTTCAGTAGTGTGTGTGAGAGCATTTCAGTAGTGTGTGTGAGAGCGTTTCAGTAGTGTGTGTGTGAGAGCGTTTCAGTAGTGTGTGTGAGAGCTAAAATTTCAGTAGTGTGTGTGAGAGCTAAAATTTCAGTAGTGTGTGTGAGAGCGTTTCAGCAATAATGTCCCTTACGGCATTTCATATTCCTGTGTTCAGCGTCGTGTTGTCTGTCATCTCTCAGTCATAGAGTGTCATAGGTTTTTGTCTTCACTGTGTTTGATAGTTACTCAGTGTTCATGGTTTCTTCATAGTTTTTTCACTGAGTTTCATAGTCTTTTAGTTACACAGTGTTCACATTCCTCTTTGTTTTCTTAGTTTCATGTTTTGTCTGCAGCCAGCTAAATAAAGCTCGCTTTTGGTTAAAAACACGTCACGTCTCCTGCAACGCCTTTCTCTCTGCATCTGGGTCCTGAAGTCAAACCAATCCGGCGCACCCTGCCGTGACAGAAGGGCTTCTCCTACATTTTTTGTCCATGTTCTCTGCAATCTGCTGCAATAGTATAGTTTAGCCATCTGGGTATTCGTCTTTTCACTGTACTGCTCTCCTTGTGTGTGTGCATATGTGCGTATGTACACAATTCAGCAGCCAACCAAACTCCATTCAAAAGGATACGGGAGTCAGGATATAGCATCCAAGCTCCAGGTGACTTATTTTACATTGCACTACCATACACCATTGCATCACAGTGAAAAGACAATGCTTTTGAAGGCATAAACAAGAAAGAGGATTGCAGCAGACAATTACAGGAACCCTTCAACTTACACTGAACAAAAATATAAACGCAACACTTTTGTTTTTGCTCCCATTCCCCATGGGATGGACGTAGAGACCTAAAATTCATTCCAGATACACAATATAACCATCCCTCCCAAACAGTGGTCACAAATCAGTCCAAATGTGTGGTAGTGGGCACATCTGCTATATTGAGATAATCCATCCCACCTCACAGGTGTGCCACATCAGGATGCTGATCTGACATCATGAGTAGTGCACAGGTGTACCTCAGACTGCCCACAACAAAAGGCCACCCTGGAATGTGCAGTTTTTTGCGCTATTGGGGGTCTGGGGACCCAGAACCGGTCAGTATCTGGTGTGACCACCATTTGCCTCATGCAGTGCAACACATCGTCGCATGGAGTCTATCGGGGCGATCGTGGCTCAAGAGTTGGGAGTTCGCCTTGTAATCGGAAGGTTGCCGGTTCGAGCCCCGGCTCGGACAGTCTCGGTCGTTGTGTCCTTGGGCAAGACACTTCACCCGTTGCCTACTGGTGGTGGTCAGAGGGCCCGGTGGCGCCAGTGTCCGGCAGCCTCGCCTCTGTCAGTGCGCCCCAGGGTGGCTGTGGCTACAATGTAGCTTGCCATCACCAGTGTGTGAATGTGTGTGTGAATGGGTGGATGACTGGATATGTAAAGTCCTTAGGGACTAGTAAAGCGCTATATAACTACAGGCCATTTACCCCAACTAACATGGCTGACTTCTTGTTCTTGGTCAAAGTGCATGCACATTAACAACAATTTACAAGGCCCAGTAGGGGGCACTAAACTCAAGGCAGAACAGACCTCCAAGCCCATTGTTCAGTAAGTGGTGCTAGTTTCAGTCATTGTACAAATGTCCTGTTTATAAGGTTTGAACCTGCAGTCACCTGATCCTGATGAACCGTTTCTCCTACTGAAACGTCCAGATGAACAGAATCAACTCTGTGGGAGTTCCTCACTTGGATAATTGAGAATCAAGACAATTACATTTAATTTTTAAATTACAGTTCATCTAATGCCCCTGAAAAGCTCTTAGCTTTACTATCATTTCTGAGTTAGCTCTCATTTTTTTCTCTTCCTGGAAATGCAGCAGCTATATCTTTAGCTAGCAACTCACTGCAAAGACTGCACACAAACAGTTTGTGTGTTTGCAGATATTTGTTAAACTCATAAAAACATAGCATTTGAAATTACCTGACACTTAAAAAAAAGTTACTCCCTTTATGCTTGCTCCTCTTCTATACCGCTATCCAGATGCTGAAGCACCACAGACACTGCACCTGCAGTCGCTCCGTCCCCCTTTAACTTACACCTCTGGGACATTTGAAATGTGGTGCTCAGAGATTCCAAGTGCTCTGACACTCAACTCCTTTGTAAAGATGGACGTGGGTCTGCTATGGTGAAAGTACGTCTTAACATGGACAACAAAAAGATCACAGAGTTATTTCTTGAGATAAAACAGACTACATGCCATAAACGAAAGAGCAGGTCAGATGCACTCATCTTTCACAGCAACTATCTGAATGTTCATTGGCAGAATAAATATGACTGTCTTTAGGCAGGGGTGGAATATATTGCATAGTATATTGTGTATAAGAAGAAGTGGACTGCAAATTGATAAGCTGCATGGTTTGGTTTGATAATAGGTTTAATGGGTCAAGGTCTGATGTCACAGGAACTGAGTGTTTCTTTACTTCCTCTGCAGCTTCTTTTGCTGCTGTAGACAAATACCAACAAACAACATACAACTGCAAAGTGTATATCTCCCCTTACCTTAGTCTTGAAGTGCATATTTATGTCTTACTCTTCCTATATTTATTGTTGTTATTTTGCACTGAATGAACTGGAGCCTCATCATCTCGTCTCTCTATACAGGGAGTGCAGAATTATTAAACAAATGAGTATTTTGTCCACATCATCCTCTTCATGCATGTTGTCTTACTCCAAGCTGTATAGGCTCGAAAGCCTACTACCAATTAAGCATATTAGGTGATGTGCATCTCTGTAATGAGAAGGGGTGTGGTCTAATGACATCAACACCCTATATCAGGTGTGCATAATTATTAGGCAACGTCCTTTCCTTTGGCAAAATGGGTCAAAAGAAGGACTTGACAGGCTCAGAAAAGTCAAAAATAGTGAGATATCTGGCAGAGGGATGCAGCAGTCTCAAAATTGCAAAGCTTCTGAAGCGTGATCATCGAACAATCAAGCGTTTCATTCAAAATAGTCAACAGGGTCGCAAGAAGCGTGTGGAAAAACCAAGGCGCAAAATAACTGCCCATGAACTGAGAAAAGTCAAGCGTGCAGCTGCCAAGATGCCACTTGCCACCAGTTTGGCCATATTTCAGAGCTGCAACATCACTGGAGTGCCCAAAAGCACAAGGTGTGCAATACTCAGAGACATGGCCAAGGTAAGAAAGGCTGAAAGACAACCACCACTGAACAAGACACACAAGCTGAAACGTCAAGACTGGGCCAAGAAATATCTCAAGACTGGTTTTTCTAAGGTTTTATGGACTGATGACATGAGAGTGAGTCTTGATGGGCCAGATGGATGGGCCCGTGGCTGGATTGGTAAAGGGCAGAGAGCTCCAGTCCCACTCAGATGCCAGCAAGGTGGAGGTGGAGTACTGGTTTGGGCTGGTATCATCAAAGATGAGCTTGTGGGGCCTTTTCGGGTTGAGGATGGAGTCAAGCTCAACTCCCAGTCCTACTGCCAGTTTCTGGAAGACACCTTCTTCAAGCAGTGGTACAGGAAGAAGTCTGCATCCTTCAAGAAAAACATGATTTTCATGCAGGACAATGCTCCATCACACGCGTCCAAGTACTCCACAGCGTGGCTGCAAGAAAGGGTATAAAAGAAGAAAAACTAATGACATGGCCTCCTTGTTCACCTGATCTGAACCCCATTGAGAACCTGTGGTCCATCATCAAATGTGAGATTTACAAGGAGGGAAAACAGTACACCTCTCTGAACAGTGTCTGGGAGGCTGTGGTTGCTGCTGCACGCAATGTTGATGGTGAACAGATCAAAACACTGACAGAATCCATGGATGGCAGGCTTTTGAGTGTCCTTGCAAAGAAAGGTGGCTATATTGGTCGCTGATTTGTTTTTGTTTTGTTTTTGAATGTCAGAAATGTATATTTGTGAATGTGGAGATGTTATATTGGTTTCACTGGTAAAAATAAATAATTGAAATGGGTATATATTTGTTTTTTGTTAAGTTGCCTAATAATTATGCACAGTAATAGTCACCTGCACACAGAGATATCCCCCTAAAATAGCTCAAACTAAAAACAAACTAAAAACTACTTCCAAAAACATTCAGCTTTGATATTAATGAGTTTTTTGGGTTCATTGAGAACATGGTTGTTGTTCAATAATAAAATTATTCCTCAAAAATACAACTTGCCTAATAATTCTGCACTCCCTGTATACTGTACTGTATATGGCAGAGATGACGATAAAGTTTACTTTGACTGACTCTTCAGGACTTACTGAGTTGATGTTGTTGTGCCTCTGTAGGAGATGGCAAGTCCAGACATGACAGTAAAGACAGAGATGGACAGTCGAGTCCGGTTTCCAGCAGGATGGGGAGGTCATCTGTCAGTCCCACCATGATGCTGACAGGAGGAGGAGGTGAGTCAGAAAGCAACATCACTGACTTCATGTTTAAGGAGTTTAACTATGAAGAGAAGAGAAAGGTCTGCTGAACATTGTGTCAGTGTGTCTTGAGAGAGAGAGATGTTTTTTACAGTTGTAGCACTCCAACTTCATGCTGCCATTTACAGAAACTTCAAGACAGGTAAAATCAGCTGAAGGACCGTGTTTGCGCTGATATTTTTATGTGCAGCATGTTTTCAGTGTGATAGATTTTGTATGTGCAGCTTGTTCCTGAAAGTAGTGGATGAAGCCCACTTGGTGGGAGTTGTTTAATCAGCCTCAATAAGCAAGCAGAAGAAGACACTCTGCCTGTCATTTGGAGTTATTAAAAGATATGGAGAAGTTCTCAAAACACAAAAATGAAGATAAAAGTGACATTGGAAAATATAGAGCGATGGAGAGAGTACAACCATGCAGTGATTAAAGCTTGGAAGTACTCACATTACTTTGAGTTTGATTCTGTAAAAAGTGACAGAAACATTAGCGTCTGCAGTGCACTCTGCATGGGAAGAAAACTTCTTTCTACAGCGAAAAATTAAATTTCAAATCTGAGCGTGCAGCGAGCGGGCTGCCACGGGAATGTGACACTCACAGAGAAACCCCCAGATGCCCCCACTGACATGACTGCTGTGGGCAAACCTCCACCCGCCCCACTCCTGCTAAACAGGTGACTATAGAAGTGCTGCTGAATCTTTGATTTAATTTATTTTCGACTGTGTTTTACTTGCATCTATTTGAAAGAGTGTAAACACAAAACATTTTATTTTATATGCTGGAATATGCAAAAAATAAGTTTAAATGTTAAAGAATTTCTTCAAGTCAAAGACTGTTGCATATAATTTCATTTTGCTTGATGCATAAAGTTAAAAGATTAAAACTAATGAAACAAGTTTATGAAGAGACTTTTTCATTAGATTCAGTTTGATATGATGGATTATGGAGAAAAAAATAGAATTGGGCTGAAAGGTCTGTTGCTTTACATTACATATTCAGGTTGTGTATCATGTTTTTAAAAAGTAACTGAGTAATAAGTTACTAATTACATTTGAAAATAAGTAATCAGTAATGTAACAGGATTGGTTTTTTGGAGAAGTAATAAGTGACTAATTACATTTTTTTTTAGTAATTTGAACAACACTGGTCACGAATGGTGCATTGTTTCTGGCTTTTGTACATTATTGCTGGGACAGCAGTTTACATGAAGACATGCTGTTTTGTGGAGAGCTACCAACACGAGCCATGACTCAGGAGAGTTTCCACTGCATTGACAACTACTTATGGGGATTTCATTTTTCTGGCAGTGGGGTAAGGTGTGTCAGCTACTAGCACCTGCTTAACTCTTATTATTTTACTTCCTGATCCCCACTTTGCTGTTAGACATGTATGTTTGGGGGCCTTTAATAAGTATGACACTTAAAAGATGTCCAAGGTAAGAAGACAAACTGAGAAGAAAACTGCTGCTGAGAGTGGCGCTAGTGCTGCCCTGAACCCGGCGCTTGTCGCCTTGCTTGAACAGCACAGAACAGCCATAGCTGCAGATGTTAAGCCTACATCTTGATGTAATTAATGGTAAGCTGGACAAGATGGACTAAATGTGAAGGGGGAGAGAGGGGGAGAACAAACTTTTCAAAACTAAACTTTCTGACTTGGAGAGCAGAAGCAGAGGGCCAAACATTCGTCTGGTGGGTTTGCCGGAATCAGTGGATCTGGGTCCACAGCAAACTGAGTACTGTGGACACAAGCTCCAGTTCTAAATGCACTACAACGCAGACTTCGAAAATCAGCGAGCCCAGTATAAGGATGTTATGGCCGAGTTGTATAGGAGAGGCCTCCAACCTTCCCTATTCTTCCCCGCCATACTTCGGATTACTCTTCCAGATGGAAATAACCGTCAACCGGAGTCAGTTGATGAGGCTACCCACTTTATTTAATCCTTTGAGGAAGACCAACGCTCTCCATCCTGAGGTGGCTATTGTAGCCGGTCAGTGCACTCACCTTAAATCACCAGTATAATAGGTCAGACTGGTCTGCGCAGCACCCTCGATCTGACTGATACTGTACAGCCGTGCCGTTAGTATAGTATTGTGTTCTTTGCTGTTCATTTTAAGGAAAACTTGTTTGTTGTGTGGTTGCTTTGGTCTTGTTGTGTTTTGTTTCTCTTCTTTATCACCTTTAAATATGGGCCCTGCTTTAAGTTTAGGGGTTAACGTTTAATGGTGCAGGTACAAGGCGTACGTGGTAGTGGTACGGGGGAGTACTTAGCTAGTATGGGAAGCGAGCAGGGGCTTAGGCAGTTGCTGTTCAATGCAACCTGCTGAGGTAATATTGGTGGTTGGTATTGTTTTAGTTCCCTTTACGTTGTGGCATGTTATTGTATTTTATTTCTCGGGTGGGGTTGGTTTTCATGTTTTTTTGTTGTTGTTGTTTTTGGGCTGTAAGTTTGTGAGAAAGATCTGCAGGTTGGATCCATTGTTGCTCACAGATGAACAATTTGTCTTTAATATTTCTTGTAAAATTAAAACGTTACTTAGTGAGAATGGAACACCTGGTATGCCAAACAGGACGGTATGGGAGGCTTTAAAGGCGTTCCTGAGAGGAGAAATAATTTAATTGGCAGCATCTCAAAGACAGTGTGCACAATGGGAGCAGAGGCTTATTTCAGACCAGATTATGAGCATCAACAGGCAGTACGGTCAATCACCATGACCGGCGCTGTACAAAGAACGCCTGAGCTTACAAACCAAACTCACCCTACTTTCAACTCAGCAAGTGGAAGGATGTCTGATTATCAATCAATCAATCAATCAAAGCTTTATTCGCCACATGCAGGGCACATAAATGTCCACAGCACAACATTGTGAAAGACATGACAAGCCACAGGATTGGGTGGGGGGTGAGGAGTAATCCGAAGCGAACACAGCAGCCGCCCTGCACAGCGCTACCATTCCAGCGTGGCACACAGACCCGCCGTGTTCCCCCACAGGAAACAAGCATCGAAGGCGTTTGGAAAGGGAGGGGGATGAGTGCGTGCTTATCAGTGTAAGTGTATGTGTGTGCGTGTCCATAGTTCAGCTGAGACTGTTACAATTCAATGTTGTCAGTGTTTTGTTTTAGGCGTGACTGTTATGTGTTTCCTGTTTTACTTTGAAGGTCTGTCTTATCTCAGTGTGTTCAGGTTACGCTTCCTTGTCTCGTTAGTTCTGATTTGCCCCAGCTGTGTTTCCCTCCTGTTGTCCATTCCCTGATTGTTCCCTCTATGTATTTAAGCCCTGTGTTTCAGTTTGTCATGGGTCGTGATCTCCCCCTGTGTTGTAAATAGTTTGTTGTATATAGATGTAAATAGTTGTCGATACTGTTTTTACTCGGTAGCTGTAGGGGTGAGAAGCCATTTTTCTTTGGGAACCTTTTCTCCTGTTTTTGGTTAGGGAGGCAGGTAAGACACCTATAATTTTCGTTTGGGGTTTTCTGTGAAGGTAAGCCAGCTGCATTTCATTTCTAGAGTTTTTGTTTGTTGTTTTGGCCATGCTCACCCTGATGCTTGCTACCTTTTGGGACTCAATAAACTGACTGGCTGTTGTGAAATCCGTGGTAGCTGTTTTTTGTTGGTTCGTCCTCCTTAAGAGCAGGGAGTGGGGGGGCATTTTTCCTTATTTTTATTTTCCTTATGTTGCACGCCAGTTTTCCCTGGGCTGGGGTGTAACAAGACTGTGTCCTTCGCCCTGCCAGGCTAAGTAAACAGTCTTCCAGCCAACCCAGGTGGCCTTGCATGGAATGGGAAGGAACAGACTCAACACAGTCGTTATCAGGGAGTTTTGTTCCGCTCCAGCCTTGAGCCCACAGCTGGCGCCGAAGGGGTAGCCGCATTATGATGGTAATTTTTCTTTTGCAAACAACTCGTGAGAATTTCAAGCTGTTTTTAACACTCTGACACTGGTCTCTCAATCTCCCGTTAATAGCTGCGAGTTTCTCCGTGATGTTATTAGCCGTTGATTCTGTGGTCTTGTCACTCTTTTTGCTCACATAGCAGATTCTGAGACCTCAGGACCGCAGCCAACTGATCCAAGATGTAATCCAGCTCCACCCAGAGATGTTGTTCTGAGTTGATTCTTTCCTGATGTAATCCAACATACATACGCTCAAAGGTGTTATTCTGAGCATTCACTGCAGTCGTAAGCGCCTCCAAGCTCTTAACCATGCTGCCTTCAGTGAGCCCTTTCTGAGAAGTCGCACCTGTCGTTCCAATCCCAGCGGGCAGCCTTGTGGGGATTTGAACAGCCGGTTCCGCTGTCTTAATTCTCCGATAAGCCAGGGCCAAGCCAGCTCCGATCAGCAAGAACCCTGTTATCATGGTTCCGAATAGGTACATATCTTCAGCGTCCTCGATCAACAGTCCCGCCAGGCACACGACCCTCTGCCACCCGTCCATCGTGTATCCGGCAGGGAAAGTCCCTCCAGGGCACTCGGGCTCTCCCGAGCCCAGACTTCTCGTTAAAGGGTGTCAATAGCATTCAGAGACCAGTTGATCAAATCCATAATTCTCTTTTAGGTTTTAAAGAACAGACTGTGAGAGACTGTTCCAGGGAAAGTAATAAAAAACATGAGACAAGACAAGGACATGAGGAGCTAAGCAGGGAAGATAAGGGAGAGAAGAGGAGAAAAGTGCGACCGCCTTCGCTGAGAGCCAAAGAAGAAGGAACAAGAGTGAATTTTACGAACATGGTGGAAAGACTTGTAAGCTTTTGGCTAATCGACTGTGCGGCATGAGAGCTAAACAAATCATAACAGGAGTGAGGGCGGACAATGGAGTGATGACTACAGATCAGAAGGCGATTAATGACATTTTCTCTTCATTTTACTCTAAATTATTTACGTCAGAATCTACAGTAGATGTAAAAGATTTGCATGACTTCTTTGACTCCATCGATATGCCTTCGCTTCCTCCAGAAGCCCCCATTTTTCTGGAAGCCCCCATTAAAAAAACAGGAAATTCAGGTGGCAATAGCATCCATGCAATCCAGGAAATCTCCAGGCTCTGATGGATTTTCTACACACTTTAATAATAAAAAAATTCTCAGACAATTTGGCTCCCTTCCTTTGCCAAGTTTTCGCAGAATTGCTTGACTTTGGGGCACTTCCTTCATCATGTTACCAGGCCTGTATAACAGTGTTACAAGGACAAGGACCCAACTGACTGTGCTTCTTATAGACCTATATCTCTGTTAAACACAGATGTTAAAATTCTGTCTAAGCTACTGGCACACAGGCTGGAAGAAATTGCTACAATTTCTCCCGACCAAACTGGCCTTATTAAAAATCAACATTCCTTCTTTAACATACAGCAACTTTTTAATATTATCTATACCCCCAACCATGTTGTGGCTGAATGCTTTATTGCTATGGATGCAGAAAAAGCATTTGATAGGGTGGAGTGGTAGTATTTGTTTTTTACTTTAGAAAGGTTTGGAATGGGCTCCTGGATTAAACTGCTTTACGCTAGTCCCACGGCATAAGGGGTAACTAACTGTCGCTACTCTGACTATTTTGGTGTATGCTGTATGTGAGAGAGTACCACCTTGACCTATCATCACCACTTTGGGTCACCATGGAGTCTTATTCGAGCAGGAAAATTTCTCTACCCACAACTTTGGGCTCATCGCTCCCTCTGGCCCTGCCTTTACTCTAGCCTAGCAATCATAGAGTAGTCCAGCAGTCTTAGAATCTGGACTCAGTTTAGGAAGAGTCTTGGCCTCCGAGCTTTAGAGCAGGGCAATATGGCCAAAAATATTTATCACGATATATATATTTGAAAATTTGCGATAACGATATAACTGACAATATAATTGATGTGAGACAAAATACAACTCCACAACTTTACTAGTGCAAAAAACCCATTTATTTTCACTTAAACAAGCAGCTGTTTTTTATGTGCATTAAAGTTATATAAAAATTTAACTGTGCAAATGCAAATTCCTTGCTGAGCATAACCATGTATAATATCCACTGAAGTTAAAAAGAGGTGCTTTGCAACATTAAACTGCAGTGTGCCAAATAAAAATAATAATAATAATAACAATAATGGATTGCATTTATATAGCGCTTTTCGGGACCCCTCAAAGCGCTTTACAATACCACTATTCATTCGCTCTCACATTCATACACTGGTGAAGGCAAGCTACAGTTGTAGCCACAGCTGCCCTGGGGCAGACTGACAGAGGCGAAGCTGCCATATTGCGCCATCGGCCCCTCTGGCCAAAAAAGTCAAATACGTATTTTTCGGTGCACAGGATTATAAGAAACATTAAGCGAAACAAAGTAGTCAGATAACCTTATCAAACCTTATTCAACTCATTCTTCTTGCTTCTTCCACTTCTGTACCATTCATTCATTAATGCTGTATTCTATCAAAGTTGCTCTATTCCTGTGTTGTTGCAGTATATGAATGACTAACCTTGTATTGTGGATGGATTATCTCAGTTGTTCTCCTGACTGAAGTTTGGTCCGTTTACAGCATCCTGCCATGCGATTGCATTTGTCTCTAACCATCAGGAACCTTCACGTTAACTTTTATAAGTGGAAAAGTGTTAGTGTTCGTCCTCCAGCTTCACTGTTTATGTTATGCTAACATAGCTGTGTAGCTAGCGATCACATAGCACATCATTATATACCAGCTAGCCCAACTTCAGTAACCCTACAAACGTCACTGCTGTTTAGTTTTCTGGCTTCATTTATGTTGGAAGTGATAGCAGAGCTGTACGTTTGAATTTTTTCTGAAATCTCTCAGTCAGAACATGCTATATCATGTTTAGGTGGAAACTAGCGAGCTAACTTCCGCTAACTTCCGCTAACTTCCGCTAACTTCCGCTAACTTATAACTCCGTTAAATGTAATAAATTCTGTTTTCATGGATGCCTGGATGTTAAACTTCATAGTTACACCTGGTAAAGCAGCAATGCTGATCGTTTTATTAAAGATGAAAGAATTTAGACAGTTTTTAACTCTCAGTGATGCTGCGGTGTTCGTTTGACTTTGGGACCAGAAGCGGGCGGATGCCAGAACGGAATATTTTGCTAATCTAATAGCTTCAAAAAAGAAAAATCCCAGAGTATTGTTTGATACAATTAAAAACATTGTCTCTCCTGATATTCCTCATGTACCAGTCTATACTAAATCTGATTGTAATGACTTTTTAAACTATTTTGTTAATAAGGTCGCTGCTGTCAGGTCTAATATTTCTCCATCATCCTCTCAGTATCACACTGACACGTTGCTTACCTCTGATACCTGGTCCTCTTTTACTCCTGTTACCTTACAGGACATCAGTGCTCTGCTTGGTCGAATGAAACTGACTTCAAGCCACCTTGATGTACTTCCTCCATTTTTCATTAGTGTGTTTGATTCTATTTGCCCCTGTATTCTGGAAATAATTAATACTTCTCTTTATACTGGCTCAGTTCCTAGCTATTTTAAACAAGCTATTGTTGAACCAATGTTAAAGAAACCAAATTTGGATCCATCTCTTCCAAGCAGTTACAGGCCAATATCAAAACTACCATTGGTGTCAAAGATCTTGGAAAAAACAGTTGCAGAACAACTTAACAACTTTTTGGAAAAGAACAATGTTCTGGACATTTTCCAGTCTGGTTTCCGCAAATTGCACTCCACTGAAACCGCTTTGCTTAAAGTGTCTAGTGACATTCTGATGGCAGCAGACTCTGGAGAGTACACTGTTCTGGTTATGTTGGATCTCAGCTCTGCTTTTGATACTGTCACGGTTCGGGGCAGCGGCCGTGTGAAGAGTGGAAGGAGGACTCAAAATGCAGCACTTATTCAGATGTGAGTGTGATTTATTGATAATACCAACATAAAGTGGAGATGGCAAAACTGAACTAAGGACGAACTAAACTGGGATAAACTACACAAAGGAGTGGCAAACCTGAACATGAAGGGAGAACAGCAGGGAGAGCACGCAGGGGATTTCACAGGGTATAAACACAGACGACGCGACGAGGAGCAGAGGAAAACACACACTATAAGTACACAGAGAGACACTGGGAAATCACACACAGGTGGGGGAAACAGCTGGACCTGATTAACCTGACGAGACAGGGGAACACTAACACCAGGGACCAATAGAGGGAGCACAAACCCAGAACCCAGTATCTAAAATCCCAAACACAAACCATCCCAAAACAGCCCAAGAATAATAATGAAAGTAATAACAATAAAGAACATAAACACAAAGTCACTGAGTCATGGCCACAGGACCATGACAGATACTGTTGATCACAGCATCATGATAAATAGGCTGAAGGACTTGTTTGGGATTACTGGCGTTGTTTTAAAATGGTTTATGTCATATCTATCTGAGAGATCCTTTACTGTCTGTATAAATCATGTGCTGTCGGAAACATCAGTTCTGTCTTCTGGGGTACCTCAAGGATCTGTTTTAGGTCCTATTCTCTTTTTGCTGTATATACTCCCTCTAGGCCACATTATCAGACGTTACAATAATATTTCTTATCATCTCTATGCTGATGACATTCAGTTGTACTGTTCTTTCAAAGCTTCTGAGTTGTATAAATTGTCTTATTTAAATAATTGTCTGTCAGAAATCAAACAATGGTTAAATGACAGTTTCCTTCAGATAAATTCAATTCAATTCTTTATTTATTTGTCACATGTAGTTATAACTAGTACAACACACAGTGAAATGTTTTTTCCGGCTAAAAAGTACTCCCCCCCCCCCCCCCCCCCCCCCCCCCGACTGTGCATCTTACTAAACTTATAATAAAAAAATATCTATATAAAAGTATAAAAATGTATAACATCGTGCAAAATATTACGCTGTAATAGTTAAGAGCTATAGTGTACGTATTTACATAAATACAGATGTAAATGATAAAATACAAATAAAAATAAGGATAAAACTCAAAGGAAAATTATATACTGTGTATGGAATTGTCCATCATGTTGTCCGATTTGTGTTTTGATTGAGGAGTCTCACTGTTTGTGGGTAAAAACTCCTCCTGAACCTTTCAGTTCTTGTTTTCAGGCTACAGAGGCGTTTCCCTGACCTCAGTGGCCTGAACAGTTTGTAAGCGGGATGGCTGGAGTCGTTAGTGATCCTGATGGCCCGGGATCTGCACCTTTCAGCGTAGATGTCCTGCAGTGTTGGTAAAGATGTTCCCATAGTGCGTTCAGCTGTGCGCACGACCCTCTGCAGGGCTTTCTGTTGCTGTACTGTGCAGTTCCCGTATCACACCGTGATGTTATTACACAGGATGCTCTCAATGACACCAGTGTAGAATCTCCTCTGGATGTTCTTGGAGATCTTAAACCTCTTTAAACGCCTCAGATGATAGAGGCGCTGTCTGCCTTTGCTGATGAGGAAGTCCGTATGTGTGTTCCAATTAAGGTCCTCGTTGATATAAACACCGAGGTATTTAAAATTAGAGACTTTCTCCACAGGGTTTCCATTGATCTGAATTGGGGTGTGAGTTTTCTCGCCTCTCTGTCTCCTAAAATCAATCACCATCTCCTTTGTTTTGCTGATATTCATGGAGAGGTGGTTTGCCACACACCACTTTGCTAATCCGTCCACCTCGCTTCGGTAGGCCCTCTCGTCATTCCCGGAGATGAGTCCTACCACCACTGTGTCGTCAGCGAACTTCACAATGGAGTTAGTGGGGTATCTGGCCGTGCAGTCCGCGGTGTAGAGGGAATAAAGAAGAGGGCTAAGCACACATCCCTGGGGGGCCCCTATGTTCAGTGAAAGGGTATGAGAGTACACATCCCCTATTCTCACCAACTGTGGTCTCGCAGTCAAAAAGCTGTGAATCCACCTGCACAAGGATGTGCTGAATCCCAGATCCCGGAGCTTATCCGTAAGGATGTGGGGCACTATGGTGTTGAACGCTGAGCTGTAGTCTATAAACAGCATTCTCACATAGTTCCCACGTCCCTCATCTAGATGGCTCAGTGTGGTGTGCAGGACCTGTGCTACAGCATCTCCAGTGGATCTATTTGTCCGGTATGCAAACTGCAATGAGTCCAAGTCGGGAGGGAGGAAAGAACTAATAAAGGGTTTCATGAGCCTCTCAAAACATTTCATCACTACAGATGTTAGGGCCACTGGGCGATAATCATTTAGGCTGGCTGGGCGGGTGTTCTTAGGGATCGGAACAATCACTGATGTTTTAAATAAATGCAGATAAAACAGAAACTTTGATTATTGCACCTGATCACATGCTCTCAGAAATTAGGCAGCATATCAGTTTTTTAGACCCTTCATTTCAGTCGAGTCTCAGAAACTTAGGTGTTATATTTGACAGTTCGATGTCTCTTGAGAAACACTCTAAACAACTTGTCCGGAACTGTTTTTATCATCTAAGAAACATTTCTAAACTCAGGCTACTGGTGTCAAAGGCAGAACTTGAGATGATTACTCATGCTTTTATCTCTTCTCGTTTGGATTATTGTAACGATCTTTTTAGGTGTCTCAACAAATCAGCTCTGGATCGCCTTCAGTCTGTACAGAATGCAGCGGCAAGACTTTTAACTGGTACAAACAAGAGGTCACACATTACTCCAGTTTTGGCTTCTCTTCATTGGTTGCCTGTAAATTTTAGGGTTCATTTTAAAATTTTAGTTGTAACTTTTAGAGCTCTGCACGGTGAAGCTCCCCAGTATATCTCTGACCTGCTGAAACCTCATGTTTCATCCCGAGCACTTAGGTCTTCAAGTCAGAGACTACTGGTGGTCCCACGTACTAGGTTTAAAACACGTGGGGATCAGGCTTTTCAGGCACCGAGGCTGTGGAACTCTCTGCCGTTGTCTTTACGCTGTCTAGACTCTACTGACTCCTTTAAAAAGCAGCTGAAGACATTTTTATACAAACGGGCTTTTAATTAATTTTAACTTGTATGTCTGATCTTATTGTAAAGCACTTTGTGATTTTTATCTGTGAAATGTGCTATATAAATAAATTTCACTTACTTACTTACTTACTTACTTACTTTAGGACCCAGATTACTCCCAGATTTACGAGCACCTTAGTCCGACAAATATGGCAATACGACGGCCCACTTGCATGTTCTACAAAAAAAATTGTGCTTTGGTGGGTATCTGACAGACAAACACCAAACCAGTTCCACATCACTGAAGTTGCAGCATTTTTACAAACCAATTCTGGTTCATCCGTTTCACTCAATGATCCGCTTTCTCCCTTCTCATTCTC
Organism: Rhamphochromis longiceps; assembly: GCF_057381845.1. NCBI lineage: Eukaryota > Metazoa > Chordata > Actinopteri > Cichliformes > Cichlidae > Rhamphochromis > Rhamphochromis longiceps. The sequence goes on along the minus strand of NC_140570.1, from coordinate 41,907,545 downwards.
CATTGCCGCCATGCTTTTTCGGCCATGTGCGTATGAAAACAAAGGCACTGCGCATGCACGTTTTACCCATATTCTATCGCGATATTTCATTTTCTTATCATGGCCTAACATTGTACAGATATTACCGTGAACAGTATAATATGGCCCAGCCCTACCAGGCTTTCTCACTTCAACGCCCAATTGCAGCAAACCACCTATTTGTTCCTTCAATGACAGATAACGCTTTTCACATCTGGCACAGAAAGGGTCTAAAATCTTTTGCTGACTTGGATTTAGAAGGACAATTTGCAAGTTTTTCTCAAATATCCACTAAATTTGCCATTGCTACATCTCAGTTTTTTTCATTTTTTACATGTCAGACACTACATGCAGACTATGACAGCACAATTCCCCTAAAAACCTCCAGACAATCCGGTAGATTATGTTGTAATGGTCAGTCCAACCTCCAATATCAGCCTCGTACAATCTAATCTCCCACTTACAATGTTCTTCAGTAGCTGCCATCAAATGTAAATGGGAACAAGACCTTAACTTTCATATCACAGATGAACTGTGGGACTCTGTCCTCGGCCAAGTTCACAATACATCGATGTGTGCTCAACACACTCTCATTCAATTTAAGATAGTTCATCGGGGGCACTGATCCAGCGCTAAGATGGTGTGTATATACCCAGAGGTGGATCCAATCAGTAGAAGGTGTGGGGGTGGTACATTACTTCATATGTACTGGTCCTGTCCTTTGTTGACCAACCTTTGTTGACCAACTTTTGGACCTCTGTTTTCCAAACAATGTCTGAAGTCCTCAAATTAAACCAGAGCCACTCTGTGCTATGTTTGGTGCAGACCTGAAGCTGCCCAACTCTAGACTCAGAGCACTAAACCTTTCATTACTGCTGGTCAGACAGCTACTTCACTAAAGTGGAAAGACTCTTTTCCCCCCTCGCATGTGCAATCTGTAAAAGATATAATGTCCATTGTTTCTGAGTAACCCACGGATTCTCCCTCTTCCCCGTTTTTTTTCTTGTTCCTGTCTATTTGTTTGGTTATTTGGTTTTAGTGTAGTTGTTGTTTTAAACTTGAGTATGAACTTATACAAAATGCAGCAAGATATTTAAAAAACAGTTTTGTTGATTAAAAAACACTATATCGGATTCATATCGGTATCAGCAGATATCCAAATTTATGATATCGGTATCGGACATAAAAAAGTGGTATCGTGCCATCTCTACTTTGTATTACACGTTGCTCTGAAACCTTTGTGTAATAAAATGACTTTTGAAAGAAAAGACAACTACTTCACTGAGAACGACCTGGACTGGCAGGACAGTGTTGGGGTATGCAGTGATGGTGCAGCTTCAATGACTTGCAGGCATCACAACATCATGTTCTTGATCGTGCACCAGCAGCTAAATGGACCCAGTTCTCACAGCTTCTGGAAGTTTCCACCAACAGCACTTTAAAGTTGCAGTGGAGCAAACTTGATGTGGGCTCCTTCTGGAGTGCTGTCTCAAAGGAGGACCCATGTCTGGCACTAAGAGCTGTGAAACTCCTTCTCCCATTCACAACTACATATCTGTGTGAATCAGGATTTTCCATTGTGGTCACAACCAAGACCAAAGCCCGAAACAGACTCAGAGAGTGATCCTTTCCCCAACCCTACCCAGACCGGATTTGATCGTGTCTCAGAGGCAGGCTCAGGTGTCTCAGGTAAAGGGGAGTTACCTGTTGTGACTGTTTGCACATTTGTCTTAAATATAAAGAGTAACTTCTGGTTCTGCCAATGAAAAACGGTTTACTGCTGAAACTTTCAGATTCACTCACAGATTATATGTCACGGCTGGGGCAACAGTCATGTGGTGTTACGAGAGAAGGACCCAAAATGCAGGTACTGGCTGGGGTGCGAGTGAGTGTTTATTTACAGTGACAGGAAACAGGAAACAGGAAATAAGGAACAGGGAGCTACTAAAACCTAGACTGGGCAAAACTAATAAACAAACCTGAAAATATAAGGACACGGGATGATACACGGAGATGACATGGAGAAAGCAGGGGAGACACGGAGAAAGACTGAATAACACAGATGAACCGACGGTGAGCACAGGTAGATACACACTATCAATGCACACAGAAGGGAATAAGGAATGGCCCGAACAGGATGGAGACACAGCTGTTCCTAACTGACATCACCAGACACTGACTTACAAAGTAAAACCGGAAACTCACAAGCTGTTCTAGAACACTAACTTAGGGACACGAACAGAGCGCAGAAGGGAGAACACTAAAACACTAAACACAAGAACCAACTCCTAAGAACTAATACAAAATAAGAATTCACACCAAATCAGAAGAAACTAAAAAGTAATAACAATAAACTCAAAACGCTGGGTCACCGACCCGGGACCATGACTTTATAAGGCTATATTTTCATTTGCGCTTTGTTTACATTCTATAACAGTTTATTTATTTAGTTATTCATTTAGTCAGAAAATTATTTTGAATGTATTTATTTTATCATCACATTATTTATCCAGTTTTTTCTTCTCTTTTGCTGTAGTAAAATTGAATTGTGAATTATTTTTGTGTCAGTTTGATTCCCATGAAAGTTAACCTGTTTGGCATTTTGTTCTTTGTGCAGGTTCACATACACATAATAAATAAATGTCTTTGTGATTATTACATTGCATCATGTCTTCATCATGTTTATTTGATAAGGTTTTAGTCGTTAAAATGAAGTAGATTGGATGTAGTTATTAAGTATAAATCAAACCAAAAGCAACGCCAATTTATTCAGTGTCAGTAATAGCCCTAACCTCGGGCCACTGTGTAGTGGAAAGGTTGGGCCCCGAGGTACAAAAAAAAAAGGGTAAGAACTAGAGATGGACCGATCCGATATTACGTATCGGTATCGGTCCGATACTGACCTAAATTACTGGATCGGATATCGGAGAAAAATAAAAAATGTAATCCGATCCATTAAATATCACGAAAGCAGCTCACAAAACTTGCAACACGCCGTAACTCACCTCAGAACGTTAGCACGTCGGAGCAGTATGCATCACGTGATAGAGCGGCTGTGGCGTGCAGGACCTGTCGGTGGTCTGGATAGCATGTGGAGCTTCGCTAGCAACCTGGCATTTCATCTCCGACAAAGTTATCCCGAGAGAAGTAAAGCAAGTGTGTAAGTCCATCTCTGAATGTTTGTAAAGCATTCCTGCGTTAAGCTTAACAAGCGATATATGGAGCGACTGCTTCTTCTTGCTGCTACTTCAATCATGAAACTGCTTAATGATCAGCTGATCGGCTTTTCTGTCGCGAGTCCGTCTCTCTTGTTTGTTTTTGGCCCACTTTGCACCAGAAAGAGCAAACCAGCGGTTGAACAACAGCAGCACGTTTAAGCTCTATAAGCTGTTGTTAGAATGTATTTAATATTACTTTCTACTCGAGGATCTTTTTCTACGTAGCTGACGCTGGTAACTGTGCAGGGGCGGATCTAGCAAAGTTTAGCCAGGGGGGCCGATAGGGCATTAACAGGGAAAAGGGGGCACAAAGACATACTTTTCTTTCTTATTCTCATTTAAAATGTCGAGCTTTTAATAAATAATTATCTGACACCCAAAGTTTTAATTTGATGTAAAATGAATAGAAGTCAATTACTGTATATAGTGACTATTAAGTCTAATATATATACCCTAGTAAGCTATAGTACTTTTTCCTTTGGGAAGGTACCATCTGTGCAGTCTGCAATTTTGTTGAAGAAAGATGTTGAATCTATTTAATATTTTAATATATTGAAAAAAATAATTGATTTCTGTGCATTTTTTTCACACTGCATCAAATTAAGGTTGATTACGTCGATTAAGCATCATGAGGTGGAGCGTGAGGGGTGGTTCCCTATTTTTTATTTATTTATTTTTGTTGTTGCTGGGAGTTGGAACCCTATTAGTTAGGTTGCTTAATATTTACGCTAAGTACTCTTTAAAATACCAGAATAGGGAGGGTGGTGTAGGTTTAAGTTTATTAGATTGATCAGTATTGCTGAACTATGAAATATTTTTTTTTGCATACAGGTATAACAGAATAGCTTTAGTGTAGTTGTTGTTTTAAACTTGAGTATGAACTTATACAAAATGCAGCAAGATATTTAAAAAAACAGTTTTGTTGATTAAAAAACACTATATCGGATTCATATCGGTATCGGCAGATATCCAAATTTATGATATCGGTATCGGTATCGGACATAAAAAAAGTGGTATCGTGCCATCTCTAGTAAGAACTATTAAATTCCTCTGCACTATACTTCCTGTTTTCTGCACAGGACGTGCAGTCTATTCTGTGACTTTTGGCCTACATTCTAACTCACAAGGGTGTTTTCCTACACTGGGCTCTATAAAACAATATAAACAGAAAATAAGCATTAAGAATATATATTTATTTCATAACAGAACCCCTGGAGGACTAAAAATCTACACAAACATATGTGCACCGAGGTGATGTCTCTTTGAGTTTACTGACGATCACTGATCTGTATCTGCAGAACCAAAGTCTGCGGGTAAGCTCGGCCGCTCAGCTTCGACTTCAGGAGTTCCTTCACCAGGCGGCATGCCACATCGTCACCTGCATGAGCCGCATCACCTTGCCCTAAGCCAGGTACAGCATGTGTAAAGCACCTGTTTACCTGTTTATTGTCTGTGTTACATGTTGAGATGATAATGACCTGAAATATTTTTACACAGGTTTTAACTGAACAAGAGAAAATAAAACAACTTGAGAGTAAAAGAAGCTTTGGTCCATCAGCTGAAGTCTGACAAGATGTGCGCACGTTTTTACTAATTTGGACTTTTGTATCATTCATGTCAAATATTTCAATCTTTTGGATTTATCTTTCATTTTGAAACTAACAGCATGCGGTTAAATGCTCCAGTACTTATACTGTAGTTTCTATAGTGATACAAAGTTAAATGCTAATACTAACATTATATTAACATTACACTAAACTAACAACAACACTGTTCAAATTCACTCTGAAATTAAAACCTTTTAAATCATAAAAGATCGAATTAAAAGTGTCAGTAAACTTTTTACCTGAACATGTGGATGCAACCACACCTACTTCCACCAATAATAACTCCACCCACTAATATCTATCCCACTTCTTTAACATGTAAGCAAAACTTAAATTCAATCATTTATTAACAATGATTATGTTGTACAATATGGTTGTTTCTATAATTATAATCTTATTATATTTGTTTATAATATAATCAAAATGTATGGATGTCAAAGTTATCCTCATACACGAAAGCTGCTGTGATAATTTCACACGTACACACAACCGTGAGCTAAAGTCATCTAATTAAAAACATGTTATTGTCTTCTCTGTCTGTCTTTCTGTGTGTGTGTGTGTGTGTGTGTGTGTGTGTGTGTGTGTGTGTGTGTGTGTGTGTTTCCGTCCATTCGCTTATCTAACTCAAAAAAGACAATAAAAGAAAAAAAAGACAATAAAGCTTAAAGTATTGACTGTAACTATTAATATTGACACAAAGACAGATTCATCAGGATGCCACATCACAGAGTAACAGCCAATCACATGCCAGACTGATAATGCCTACTGTTGCTAAATGAATCAATACACAACAAGAAACTCAGATTTCATATGCTCATGAATAAAAAGGGGGACAAAAACAACACCAAGAGGCACAAAACACAATAAAGACTAAAAATAAAACCAAAAATGGCACCAATAGATGAAAAAAACAACGAGACAAAAAAAAAAAAAACAACGCAAAAACACCACAAAACTCTACAAAGAGGCATCTTGACAAATGCTCAATCATTCAGGTAAGGAAATCCCAGAGAGTTGATTCTGTTCATCTGGACATAGTGCACTCTGTGGGAGTGGGACAACACTGTCATGGTCCTGGGTCAGTGACCCAATATTTTGTAGCTTTTTCATTTGTGTTTCTTTTTTTTTATAATTCAAGTATTTATTAGATTTTGCATTCTATAACAGCAAATACAGAGATGCAACAACCAAAAGCAAGAAGCAAACAAACAAACAAAATAAAACACAACGAAACAAAACAAAACAAGTGAGGTTTTAACATATGTTGTATTAAGCTCAAATGTCCAAGTCAGGTAGACATGTAGGTGCAAAAATTGTCCCACTGTTCCAGCGCAGCTTCCGTCACATGGTGTATTTTTCCCAGCATCTTTTCGCACGCAACATTCCCAATCATTCTGTCTTTCCACATTTTAAGCGTTGGAATATGAGAGTCCTTCCAGTGTTCCAAAATGACACGGGCACATGTTACCAATGCAGTACTTAACACTCTAAACTGGTGTTTATTTAATTGCGGCACCTCTCCTTTGTCTCCTAGTAAACATAATTTAGGTGATCTGGGTAGGTTACAAAGTGTCCACCCCTGCAAATAATTCAGTACAGTGTTCCAAACTGGAAAAACCAGCGGGCATTCCCAGAGGGCATGTATCAGAGTACCTTTGGCTTGTTGGCATTTCCAACACAAGTCATCTCTACCAATCCCCATTCTATACAGCCTTGAAGGAATATAATAGTATCTGTTAAGAATTTTGTATTGAATAAATTTCCCCCTGGCTTCCCTAATGTGTAATCCATTGTTCGACAATGTAGAATCCCATGTATCTTCATCCATTGTACGCCCTAGATCCCTTTCCCATGCTTTTTTCAGGCTCTTATTTATATTATTTTTAATCCATGGGCAAATATTATACCATTTCGCAGCTGTTCATTTGTGTTTCTTGACTATTTGTTATTTAGGGTTGTCACTGTTAATAGTTTTGGTTCTGTTCTATTTATTTTATTTATTTATTTATTTATAAAGCACATTTAATAACAACAGGGAGCTGACCAAAGTGCTGTACAGAGTAACAGTTAAACAATGACATTGACAACAACGACAGGTAAGAAAATTAAAAGAAAATTAGGATAAAAGAATTGGTAACTCTCATACAGTTTCGAAAGCCAGAGTAAAAAAATATTTTAAAATATTTAAAAAGAGTAACAGTTGGGGCCTTTCTAATGTGGAGAGGTAGATCATTCCACTGTTTCGGTGCCACAACCGCAAACACCCGATCTCCTCTATGAACCATCCTAGACTTATGTAAGGTAAGGAGCAGGTGATCGCTTGATCGAAGGGCTCTAGAGGGCGTATAAAACTGCAATATGTCAGACAAATAGTCCGGTGCCTGGCCAATTAGCACTTTATAAGTCAAAAGTAAGATTTTGAATTTAATTCTAAAACGCACTGGAAGCCAATGAAGCACCGGAATTAATTTGTTTCTCGAATATAAGTTTGCTATCCAAGAAAACCCCCAGAACTGTTCTAGTCATTCCTGTTCTCAGGTTTTGTATTTTGAGCTCCTTCTGTTCTGTGTGACTGTGCCTGCCTTCGTCCCACGTCTCCATGTTTCCTCCCTGTTGCCATGTCTGACATCTTAGTGTTAAGTTTGAGTCTGTGCATACCCGTTGTATTTCCTGTCTTACTTTGAAGGTCCATGTCTTGTGTCTAGTTTTTCTTCCCTAGTCTCATTAGCCCTGATTTCTCCCAGCTGTGTTTCCCTCCTGTTCCCTGGTTACTCCACTGTGTATATAAGCCCTGTGTTTTATCCTGCGTGTTGCTGGTTTGTCTGCATGGTCTCCCTGTGTGACCCTTCCTCTGTGTCGTCTGTGGATTTAGGTTTAGGTTCCCCTTTGTTTCTGAGCATTCCATCCTCCGCTCCTGCTGTATCCTGCTCACTTATAAATAAAAGCTCACTCATCCCATCAAAGTCAGCGCCTGTGTTTGAGTCCTTACCTCACCTCCACACGTCTGCCGTCGCAGCTGTGACAAATATGCTCAATACGCTATGTCCAGATAAACAGAAACAACTGTTTGGTACTACAAAGAGACCAAAAAACCCACAAAGACTCAAAATTACAACAAAAATAACACAAAGAGGAATGGGACGAAAAGGGACCCAAAAAATCCCCAAAAAACAGCAACAGGAGACCACAAACCAAAACAAAACGACATAGAATATGATTACTGTTTAATTTATATATATATCACAACAGTAGTCATGTCAAGGCAGTTTTTATTGTAATCTAATGGAGTTAGCCCGGATGTTGCTAACCCGGAGTTAGCAACATCCCCCAAGAACACGAAGAGGAGAGTCCTGGCCCCTAGCCCTGCCAGTGTAGCAGAAATGATGAGGATGATGATGCAGCAGCAGCCGTTCTTCTCTGCGTGAGTAGCTTAATGTTGTTCGTGTGTAATCTACGCTGAGTAGGCTAACCACGTTATTACATTAATGCATGTAAGGTGAACTAGCAAACACCGTCGTAGTTACATGCGGCTGTCTTCTTGTTTGATGGCAGATACTCCCTTCACCCTGGCCAAAAAGGCTAAAATGACCAAAGAAAAAGTGGAAAACAGTTAAACATGAGAGGTTTTTGGACAAAGTTTGTGTTTTTTCCATTGTTTAAGCACTGCTTCCAGCCAAGAGTGATGCCATATATGCCCCATAGCTGCAGAAACGGCTAACATTGTTATCTTTTACAAAAAAACAGTTAAAAATCAGTTAAACATGAGAGGTTTTTGGACAAAGTGTGTGTTCTCCATTCTTTAAGCACCGGCACCGTTTCAAAAGTACCAGTTTGGTACTGGTATTGGATAAAACCTATACGATACCCATCCCTAGTCATGGTCCTGGGTCTGTGGAGCCAGCATTTATGTGTCTTTTGTGTAGTACTGTGAGGTAAGGATTGTGTTCCCAGCTTTGGTTGTTGTGATCCCTCTGTTTACACTTGCTGTCATGACTCTTCTGTTCCCTGTTTAGTTGTTCTCCACAGTCACTGTGTCAGGCTGAGGCTCTGTCTGTGTGTTTCCTGTCTTATTTTGATAGTCCCTTGTCCTGTGTGCATTGTGTTCAGTATTAGGTCCAGCGTGCTTCTACCTGTAGCCTATCCTCTCATCATCCTGTATGTGGATTCAGGTCCTCTGTCTTCCTTTGCTTGTTGTCATGTTGTCCCATGTTAGCTGAGTGTTATCTCCTCTTGGTTTGTTTGTAATTTCATGTTCAGTATTGACTCCCTTTGTCAAGTCAAAGTCATCTTTATTGTCGAAACCACATATACAGATCATACATACATACATCATATACAGGGGCAGGGATAGCTCAGTAGGTAGAGTGGTGGCCCCATGATTGGAAGGTCAGGGGTCCAAATCCACTGAACGGCTATCCTGAGGTACCCCTGAGCAAGGTACCATCCCTACACACTGCTCCCTGGGCGCCCAATGGCTGCCCACTGCTTCACTGAGTGAATGTGTCATGGTCCTGAGTCTGTGTCTGTCTATGGTGTCACTGTGTCTGTTCGTGAGTCTGTCTGTTAAGGTCAGTGTCTTGTCTGGTCCTCTGTGTCTATGAGTTTCCTGTTTTATTCTGAAGGTCTCTGTCTTATGTGAGTGTGTTCAGTTTACGTTTCCCCTGTCCCATCAGCTGTGACTTCTCCCAGGTGTGTTCCTCTCCTGTCTCCCATCCCTTGATGGGAGACAGGAGTCTTCCCAGTTTAGGGTTCCTCAGTTGCTTCTCATACGCCCGCTGCCTGTTGGTGTCATTTTGCCACTTTGAAAATAAACACTCACTCATATCATCCATCCTTTGCCTGCGTTTTGGGTCCTTTAATAATTCCACACGGCTCATCCTACGAACCGTGACAGAATGGGTTAAATGCCAAGAGGGATTTCCCCACGGGGATCAATAAAGTACAGATTACACAGGAATTTGATGATGCAGTGCTGACACGGCCCTCGGTCTGACACGAAAGATACAAATGTTGTTTCTGTGTTTGTGTCCATCATCTGCCACAGTCAGACATGACAATAACTCATCATTAAATGCAGAGGTGCATAAACACACAGTGAGTGAAGAAGAAACACCCAGGCATCATAAGATAAGATAAGATAAGATAGAACTTTATTAATCCCTCGGGTGGGTTCCTCTGGGAAATTCGACTTCCAAAAAGCACAGCACCGACAGAAGTTACAGAGTTACAGAATTGTTATATATATATATATATATATATATATATATATATATATATATATATATATATATATATATATATATATATATATATATACATACATACACACACACACACATATATATAAATACAGAGACAAATATAAATAAAATATACAAAGGGGATAAATAGAATAAATAGGAATAAAAAATAAAAATACAAGTGAATTGCACATTTCAAGTATTGAGTCTATTGCACCGTTGACTATTTACAAAAAGTATTGCACAAGGTATTGTACAGTGAGGTGAAGAGGCACTACAGCTTAGTTGTTCCCCCCTCCTTTGTCCTCCTGTTTCCCCTCCCTCTCCCCTCCAGAGAGGAGTTAAACAGTTTGATGGCGTGTGGGACAAAGGAGTTTTTAAGTCTGTTAGTTCTTGTCTTGGGGAGAAGCAACCTGTCACTGAACAGACTCTTCTGGTTGTTAATGGCCGTGTGCAGAGGATGCCCAGCATTGTCCATAATGTCCATCAGTTTCTTTAATGTCCTTTTCTCTGCCACTGTCACCAGAGTGTCCAGCTTCATGCCGACCACAGAGCCAGCCTTCCTGATCAGTTTCTCCAGCCTGCATGAGTCCTTCTTTGCTGTGCTGCTCCCCCAGCACACCACAGCATAGAAAAGTACTCCAGCAACCACTGACTGGTAAAACATCCTCAGGAGCTTCCTGCAGATGTTAAAAGACCTCAGCCTCCTGAGGAAGTACAGTCGGCTTTGGGCTTTTTTATACAGGTGCTCTGTGTTGCATGACCAGTCCAGTTTATTGTCCACCCACAGCCCGAGGTACTTGTACTTGTTGACCACCTCCACCTCCTCCCCCTCTATCTGAACCGGCAGTGGACCTTCTCTGGACCTCCCGAAGTCCACAACCAGTTCCTTAGTCTTTGAGGTGTTGAGTTGCAGGTGGTTTGTGTGACTCCATGCGACAAAGTTCCTCACCAGACTTCTGTACTCCTCTTCCTGATCATCCCAGATACACCCCATGATGGCCGTGTCATCTGCAAACTTCTGAATGTGGCATAATTCAGAGTTGTAGCAGAAGTCAGAGGTGTACAGGGTGAAGAGAAGAGGGGACAGCACAGTTCCCTGTGGTGCTCCTGTGCTGCTGACCACAGTGTCAGACGTGATGTCCTTCAGCCTGACGTACTGTGGTCTGTCGGTGAGGTAGTCGGAGATCCAAGCCACCAGGCAGGGGTCCACCTCCATCCTGTTCAGTTTTTCCTGAAGCATACAGGGCCGGATGGTATTAAAGGCACTGGAAAAGTCAAGAAACAGGATCCTGACCGTGCCTTTTCCCCCATCCAGGTGTGAGTGGGCTCTGTGTAGGAGGTACAGGATGGCATCCTCCACTCCGACACCCGCCTTGTATGCAAACTGTAGTGGGTCCTGGGCATGTTGTACCTGTGGTCGGAGGAAGTTGAGGAAGAGCCGCTCTAGAGTCTTCATAAGATGTGATGGGAATCCCCCCGCATTAAAAGAGAAGTGCATTTCATTAATGCCAAAAAGGGAAACACAGCATTTTGATAATGAAATAAGGCACAACTGGAACATATAATGAAATATAAAACAGTGAACAGGCCTGTAGGGATCAGTCCATGTAGGTTCTCAGTTATCCAGTAGGAAATTAAGACACTTATATCCAAATTTCCTAATCCTTCAGAGGCACTTAGTGTGTCTCAGAAGGATAACAGAAAACCAGACTGGGCTCAGTTAAATCACAATTTACACCAGTAATGAGGGAAACAGATACAGCCATGAAAAAAATTACTAAAATCAGGGCTTAAAGGGGCTGCTTAGGCTAACGCCATGTTTTCAGATCACCTCGGATTGCCCAGAACTCTCGCTGAGTAGGTGCTAAAAAAGTACCAGTACGTAATGGGACATAAGGTGTACGTAAGGTACTAGTACATAATGGAAAACCCTGAAAACTGAGTCAATCTGCGCCGAGCTGACCCAAGTAGGCACTAATCAGAAAAGTGCTTTTAGATTCTATTCTTACATACCTGCTTCATGCCCTGGAGGACAGGGCTGTGGCCCCCCACACCCTCTAGCAGATCATTACATGAAGGAACCTTTTAAAAACAAGCGCGTCCATGCTCACAGGTGTACACACGGGTGATCACACCCACAAACTACACCCTTTTTGCTCCTACCTCAAAGCACACTGTGTTCTGTTGATCTTATGTGCTGCACAATAATGTTTAATATTTAGTATTTACTGTCATATTCCCATATATCATTGTGATGCTGTTGATTCTATTACTCTTGTTCTCTTCTGCTTGTTTTCTTTTTTCTTTCTCAGCAGGTGATCCAGGTGATTGATATATGCATTTTTTTTTCTTTTTTTTCTTTTTTTTCTGCTCATTCTGTTGGTTTTTGTTTTTTGCCCTTCTCCCCCGTCCCTCTTCTCAGCTGTTTCTCTTTCCCTCTTTCTTTCTCCCCTTCTTTCCCCCAGTCAAGTCTGTCCCGTATTCAGTAAGTGAAAATAAAATAAACAATAAAAGGTGAATCAAATGGACCATTACGGCAAGAATGGGATGGTCAATTTGGTAAAGTAAATCCGTTGGGCATCTTTCTTTGCCTTTAGACAACAATTCTGATGGCAAAAGAGCCAAACGGGACAGGCAAAAAAAAAAAAAAAAAAAAAAAAAAGATTCTATTCTTACATTTAAAAACCATATGAAATACTACAGAGCTCATTGTAAACACATTAGGAAACTGATGAAGCATCTAACCCTTTGTTCAAAGCAATGTCAATTCACGACGGTCACAGGCAAACAAGACTCATCAGGTCACTCCACAAACAGGCTGGACAGAAAATCATATCATTATTGTTTACAACACGATAAGTTATGTTTTGGTAATAGAGTTGTGTATTAAGAGATACAGTTAGCATACAAGCTTATACATAATACTGTGTGTGTGTGTGTGTGTGTGTGTGTGTGTGTGTGTGTGTGTGTGTGTGTGTGTGTGTGTGTGTGTGTGTTTTGCTGACTCATTTTAAATGTATCTTACTGTTCAAAAAAAAGTACTACACTTTTACAAAGTATAAAATTTTAAATAAATAATCAAACAAATAAATAGACCTGGTCCAGCCCTAACACAAGGAAAGTTTGAAGCCTAATCTTGAAAGTAGAGATAGTGTCTGTCTCCTGAATCCAAACTGGAAGCTGGTTCCACAGAAGAGGGGCCTGAAAACTGAAGGCTCTGCCTCCCATTCTACTTTTAAATACTCTAGGAACAACAAGTAGCCCTGCAGAGCGAGAGCGAAGTGCTCTAATAGGGTGATATGGTACTACAAGGTCATTGAGATCAGATGGGGCCTGATTATTTAAGACTTTAAAACTGACCAGCACATTTATAACATCAAAAGACGGCCTTGTGCTGCTACAGACATTAGTAAATCTAACCCTGGATGTTATATTATATTTCACAGAAAAGTCAGTGAAATATAAGGTTGAAATTAAACCTTATATTTCACTGACTTTTCTGGTATAAATTACCTCCAGAAAACAATGTTGTAGGGAAGTTAGACGGAGGTTTTGTAGTCCATCTTCTGCAAACTGTAGTGTGAGCACTTCAGACATCCAATGTCACATCATGGAGGAAAAACAAACGTGAGGTCATTCCTGTCCTCAGCATCATCTCTTTTCCTTGACCTCAGTGACATTTTTATCTAGGTCAAAGAAAGCAGGTTAGGAATAGGAATGTGACGGTGAACCTGCAGGGCGTCCACAGCCAGCAGTTGTGTGAAACATCACAGTAACGTTGTGTGTCTCAGTGTAGTTTGCAGTGAGAAGGGAGGTATGGGTCTGTTGATGTCGAGCTGTTCTTTGTGTCCAGATGCCATGGCTATGTGGCGACGCCACCATGATGGAGATGATTGAGAAAAAGAGAGTTTTATGTCGAGAGATCAAAGCTCGTCAGCGGCCAGATAAGAATCTGTGCAAACAGGACAGTATGCCCATCTTGCCCAGCTGGAAGAGGAAGCAGCCACCGCCATACTCGGCCTCGCCCACTGCCGCTGGCCATGCTGCCACCGTGTTCTGGGACACCGCCATCTGAAAGACAAATACTCGCGCCATGAAACACCCAGAACAGTGTTGTGTAAAACGGAGAAACACAGCAATGATGATCATGATGAGGTTCCACCGTGCACTGAATGCTTGAATGTGATGAAAGATGCTTTTCCTTCCTTGTTTCACGAGAGCAAGAGCAGAGCCACTGCTGAAAGTCATCTGACTAAACTTCTTTCTTCCCTTCTGAGCATCTTACTTTTTTACATGAATTCAAGTTATACTGAATCTAATAGTCATGAAAGAGCAAACGTTCTTCAGTTACATACAAAAACTAACAGGTGGACCTGCTCCTCCGTGTGGTATGTTTGTCATTTAAAGAAAGAACATACCACAGTAAAGCTGCAGATGTCCTGATGTGTGCAGGTCCGTTCACCATCAGAAGAATAATCAGAGAAATCGGTCAATCTGTGCAGAGGGCAGTAATGTTCACACAGAGCCCTCTAGGAAGGAAGTTTCACCTCCAGGAAAAGGCACTGTCCAAATCAGCGTCTTCACAGAGAAAAGGGGTGTGGTTTCCCAGTGATCTAGATATTGATTAGCCAATCTGTTTCCTTGCATGGGTTAAGCAGGAAGTTGCCCCTGAGGTTACCTGATAAGCAGCTCCCCCCCCCACACACACACACAAACTCTCACACACACACTCATGCGGGTGTTCTCCTGCCATCCAATCAGAGTCTAGAAGGGCGTGGTCATTCGGGTGTAGCAGAGCTTTCTGTCGTCTTTCTACTCGTTATTTTTCTATCTGTAAAAGACTGATGGTTTTTTTTAAGTCTGACAGTTGTGTAGCAGAAAAAAGTCATTTATAAAGTAACAAAAAGGCTGAAAATGTTGCTTAATCGTGTTTTTATATTTAAAAAATTAAAGGCTTGCTCATCTGTGTGTGAAAGAATGACGTGACCGTGTTTTATATGGAAAACACTTTTATTCAGATGAGAAAGGCTATTTTGAAAAGAGAATATTTTGACAGGTTGTTTGTTCGTCTGCTCTCATCAGCTGCCCCGACTGTCATCAACAACAGGGAGAGACAGCTTTGTCAGGGTCAAAGGTCACTCCTTTGGGGGCAGTAGATGATGATGACGGTCTGCAGAAAGCTTTCACTTGATGAATGCAGTTTATTGATCATTGGTGAATGAGCTGATTGATTATCATGATGTCAAATCAAAGCACTGAAGCAAAGCATTATGGGATATCAGATAAATGTAAATCAGCCTCAAGCCACGTGGCATCTGACTACAGACAAGATGGAGGACAGGAAATCATGTGACATCAGCAGCACCCGGCATTTGAAGTCACAGCAACCTCGCTCTTGTGTAACAGAGGAGCATCGCAGCCGGGGTTATAATGGAGTCATGTGACGTCTCCACCTCAGCTGATTCTACAAACATCAAAGTTTGACAGGAATTATGAGGCCTGTTCCTCCTCATCGTGCACGCCCCGCCTACTCGGCCACGTGTAAACGACCGCACGTGTCTTCCAATTCTGAGGTCACGTGACTTCCTGTCTGCCACAGACGTTGACCATCTTGTCCACAGATGTTCTCGAAGCCATGGGGAGATTTCATATTTGGATATGCACACAAACTCTCACACTCGCTGTGATCAACACAGAGTGTGATCATGTCATCTATAGCGTCCTTGTTAACGATTTGATGCTTTTTGTTCCTGTAATCAACCAAGTGCACTTCAGTTTGTAAAAGTCGATATTAAAATAAAACTTTATTAACTTGTCCTGAGAAATTTTAAGATTAATCAATGAACAGGATCAGTGTCTGTGAAACATAAGACTGATCGTTCCCTCAGACTGTCAGAGAAATGTTTAAATCATTGTTCCCACCGCGCTCGGTGTCACTGAACGTTACACAGCAGAACCACAGCAGAGTGCAGGACAGATTCTACTGCGATCCCATGATGCTGAACGCAGCTGTGCAGCCAGGTAACAACGTGATGATGATGATGATGATGATGATGATGTCCATTCCCACAAAGACTTCCTGAGCTTGCTCAGTTTGTCTTCCTCCTTTCCTCTGTGCCAGAGCGTGAGCAGCCGTAGCACAGGCCGGTCAGAGAGAGGGACCAACATGTAATCAGTACATCATTACTTTATCACTGAAAGATGACGGTACTGTATGTAAGGTAATTACATACATGTAATGTCATGTTGACCACTGCACTGAGGGAACAGTCACATGACCTGAGAGTGTCACATGACTCCTCCATGCAACACGAAAAACTAAAATATTTTATTCTTCAAACGACACCTGGCTTAAGGCTCGGGATGATGATGTAAAGGTCAGTCACATAAAAATCAGGTCATTTTGTCCACATGATGGCGCTGTTTCACTCTCATTCGTGTACTTCACCTGTGGGCAGGTGTCCCTGTGACTGAGCGGAGTGCTGGCACTGAATCAGGGTCCTGCTCCAGAAAGCAGCTTCAGTTAAACTCTGAGTCCGTTACTGTGGCAACAGACTCTGTGAACTTCACCTTTTCACTGGCAGGTGTTCTCTCTGACTCCGCCCTGAGTCCTGCAGCCCAACCATTTAACTGACCTTCCATTTCGTAGAATAGCTGTCAGAGATCAGAGTGAAGTTCGTACAAACACTTATTTTTCACTGTAACCTCTGACCTTAACACATTCTCAGTGGGTATGCCAGACAGCAGGGAGTCCACAGCACTGACTCTGCAGGATGGATCCAAATTGGATCAGGAGCACAGATTCAGAGCGGATCAGACCGAGGTTCGGCTCTGTTTTGGAACTGTGTTCCCGATTTAAACGTCTCCTCCTGAAATGTTTGAACCGTGTCTGAGCGGCATGCAGACAGCTCTATAACAGATGCTGTGGGCAAACTTGCTCCGATTGTTGGATTTAAGGTCAAAGGTCACATCAGGATTCAGCTGATCTAAATCAAACTTTATTCAGTCTGTGACGATGACAGAGTGCTCTTTGTTGACTCTTTGCCCTGGTCTGTCAGGCTGAACATACTCAGAGCTGATTGGACCAGCTCGAATCTTCTGGAACAGGAAGTTCAGGGTTTGCTGAAGCCGCTTCCTGGATCAGGGTCCAGGTGAACGAGTTCAGAGTCTGTGTTTATTTTTATTGACTGTTGTGACACTGTGATGAAAATAAATCAGATTTTTAATGAACACACTTTTGCCATTTTTATCATTAAACTGGAGTCAAATAGTTTAGTACTGTGGATTCAGATTCATGGTTTTACTGGGTCAAAGCAAAGAATGCTGAGTAAAACGTTAGTGACTGTCTGTTTTCAGACATAAGTTTTCACTTAAACTGTGATTCTGATTTTAAATAAACTTAGCAAGAATACGTCCAGCGTGTTACAGACAGAAATATATCTCCCTCTGGAATCCAGCAGAATTTTATTACTCTGTTGGGGAGGTCGCCTGGTTCCAGCACCACAACACCAGCTCACCTTAAATGCAAATAAGAAAAAATACAGCATCAGCAATAAAAAGGTGATTATTAAATCATGTCCAGGAATTAAAGTGCTTCCTCTTTTTCTCTCAGCTGCTCCCTTTACAGGTTGCCACAATGGATCATCCTCATCTTTCTCACCAACCCTCTGCATGTTCTCTTTCACTACATCCATGAACCCTCTCTGAGGTCTTCTTCCTCCCTTCTGCCTGAACTCATCCATTCTCCACATCCTGTCAGCTCTGTCTCTGCCAATCGATACAAGTTCTCATCTCGTTGGTGTCCAGCCTCACATACAGCTCACTTTAAGCCTTTTAGTTCTCCTTTGAAATCTCTCTTATCTGCACACCTAGCCTCTTAGTACTCCTGCCTACTTTCTTAATCTCCCTTTCTCATTTTTCATTTGATAACCTCTTCCTTTGAATACTTTCCAAAATTGCACCGGGGTGGCTGTAGCTCAGGTGGCAGAGCAGGTCAGCCACAAATCAGAAGGTCGGTGGTTCGATCCCAGGCTACCTCCTGGCTGCATGCCAAGTATCCTTGGGCAAGATACCAACCCCATGTTTGCCTACTGGTGGTGGTCAGAGGGCCCGGTGGCGCCAGTGTCCAGCAGCCTCGCCTCTGTCAGTGCGCCCCAGGGCAGCTGTGGCTACAATGTAGCTTGCCATCGCCAGTGTGTGAATGTGTGTGAATGGGTGAATGACTGAATGTAGTGTAAAGCGCTTTGGGGTCCTTAGGGACTAGAAAAGCGCTATACAAATGCAGGCCATTTACCATTTACCTGATATGGGGGCAAAGATGGAGGAAGCTATGGATGTGTTGCACAGAAACATATCATTATTCTGGAGACATGTGAAAGAAGAGATTTAGCGTCGACTCAGCTGTCGGTAAGAGCGGTAGGTTCCACTTTGCAGACGTGCTGCTGTGGGAGGACTGGGAGGAGGCTGTGGCCTCACACTGAACAAGCGAGGCGAGCTGGGAAACGGTTGGAGACGATCTGAGGTGATGACAGATGAACAATTTTGTTCAAAAAAATTATTACTGGGCCAATAGAGCTCTATTAAACGTCACCTGTCACTGAGCTAGTCCTAGGTTTTTCGGTACTTAACTCCTATGTTAAACTTAAAAATGTTGTTCGGCTCATTAAACATTCAGGGTTGAGCGACACATCAGGATGTCACATTTTGGACTGACCAATGGGGAGACAGGTTTTGTTTTTCAGCATTTGCCACATTCACTCATTTCGCTTCACTGTGATTTAGACTGCAGCTCATTACCAGTTAAACTCTCAGATTTCCATAAGCAGGTGCCTCTTTAATGGAAATGAACATACAAACATAACTTTACTCCTCACAGTACAACAACAGGTACATCGACTGGGTAAATAGTCTGTGGATGAATGGAGATCCATTTTACAGATGAGGAGGATGTGACTTGTTACCTGTAAGAAGTTCAACATCAGATACGCTGACGGAACTATAAAAGTGTCCCTTTGAGATCAAAGATAAAGAAGATATTGTGCTCTCTAAGGTCTCCTCTGGACTGACACAGCTCCGCAGAGCAGGAATTGACTTTTGTGACACAAACAAGGCGATCAGAGCTATTTTGTCCTAACCCTGTTATATTCTTAAAGAATTTAAGAACGAGAAGATTAGGGTTATACAAAGAAAATATATTTCTCTTCCCCTTTCACCTAAAGTAAAAAAAGTAAACATCAAAATAATAAATACGATTTTTATAAGATTGAAATTTAATCTGAATACATGTGTATTCTGTGAAAACGACACTGAAAGCCTGCATCACGTGTTTTTTCACTGTGAATGGGTTCAAGCTTTTTGGAACGGCACGTGGCGCTGCATGCAGTCCAGGGCGACTCAATCGTCGGGATAGTTATTGACAATAAAATCTGCATTCTGTTTTCAGGACAGTGCTGTTATGAGGGATATCTTTTTATCCATAAATGTAGATGCTGTGAAGCTTAACTGTGTATGAAAAGATGGCTGAATGAAAAACTCCCGACTGCTCTTTCTACTTTTCTTCTTTTGACATACAGTAAAGGACTTTTTCTCTTCGCACTTTGTGTTGACCTTTGTTACACTGTAACAGTTTTTTCTTTTTTATAATCTTTCAGGCTCAACCTTGTGGACATGTTTCTTTAATCATTGTTGGACTGATGTTCATAAATACATTCAGTATGATAACATCGTTTTTTGGATAAATTCCACCTGACGTTTTAAAATGTACGTCTTTTATGTCAGGATGAATTGGAAATGATTTTTTTTTTCATTTTCTCATTTTTCTGGTGACGTCTCCGCAGACGCTCTGGGTGCGCACGCTCAGTTAATTTGTTGAGCGCTTCACCTTTCCTCCAGCAGGTGGCGGTCCTACCACGAAGGAGAAGAAGAGAGATTCGCCTTCTGACCCGGAAGTAACCATCGCGTCAGACCGCCATGTTGGTAGCAAAGAGAGCGAGGAATCATCCCGCGGAGAGCGTATTCGTCTGACCTCTGACCCGGGCCGGCTGACCCGAACCCTCCTCGGTCGGTTCGTCCTCCGAAAACGTGTGCGCGCGGACCGGCATGGGACAAAGACAACATGGCAGCCCTGAGCACGTTCTCTTCGCAGGTGGAGCTGATCATGGAGGTAGCCGTGGGGAGCGCTGTGCACGAGTTGGGGAGGGAGGGCGCGCGAGCGGAGCACGGCCAGGTGAGGAGCTCAGGTGAAGATTATGTGAGAGCAAAATCCGCCGTCACTTCCGGTTTCGCGTTAAAAACATGCTACAGAAGGGATGAAAGGTAAAAAAAAACAACACGTTTTGGCCCCGCCCACTGACACGCAGGAGACGCCTGGAGGCAGGTGTTTGATCTTTGACCCAGGTATATGCAGCTCTGAAGTGCGCATGCCTTCAGGTTTGTCCAGAAGTGTGGTGCGCGCGCATGGTTTAGCTGTAACTGCTCACATGACCAAAGTTTACGTAAACAGATCTGTTCGCAGCCTCATCTTCACCTGCCGCAGGTGGTATGACGTCATCATCCTCTACTTAACCTAAACAGAAGCTTAAGGTTAACCAGCATCAACAGAGGAGAAAACAGCAGCACCTAAACCTTAAAGGTGCAGCCTCGCTAACCACCCTCATTAGAAATGAGGCCAAGCATCACGGTGCCATCTGTAAACAGCTGGGGCTGCAGTCACTGGGCTCAGCGCACAGCTTTGGGGGGAACCTGTGTTTAGGAAGGCCTGGAAATGCCTTTTGTTGTCATTGTGCATGCACCAACTGTCCACGGAATAAAAAGATAAATAAAAGCAGAGAAAATCTGTGAATGACATCGTCACATGACTGAGCGTGCAGGTGATTGTGAAGAGCTGTGGAAACGGCGTCCTCGGTGAAGCGGTTCCAAGTCAGGCTGGATGGTTTCGGTGTTTGTCTCAGCACTGTCGGTGTTCGTGCCACAGGCCAACAGTCAGTCAGGCATTCGCACTGAAAACATGCTGCATGTCATGGAGAAAACTCGCTGTGAGCATCAGTCAGTCTCCAAGAGAGTCAGCATGTTGTGACTTGAGGGTGAACTCCTCAGGTGGATGTGGGCGGGGCCTGTCTACAGGTTGCGTAATCAGAAATCAGTTACGCTCGGGTCCTCAGATCAGATGTTTTACCTGTTCCACCTGTGCATCTATCATGTCACCCATGCGTCTGTGCTGCAGGCTCACCTGTCCATCGTGCTGGGGGGCGTGGCCAGAGAGGCAGTCCGTAAAATCTGCAGAGTCTTCAGGGAGCTGTATGCAAGCGTAGAGGTGGAAAATGAAGCTCTCAGGGCAGAACTGAGTTGCCTCGAAAACACACCCGGCGCTTCGAGGATGGCCAAATCGGCGGTGAAGTTCAGCCCGGCAGGTGAGACCCAGGGTCAAAGGTCGAACAGTCATTCAGCTCAAAAGCCCGGGTTAAAGTCTCACAGGAAACTCATTTGGTTTCTCCTGCAGATGCACCCACCCTGTCTCTGGATGTCCAATCAGCTGCTGCCACTGCTGCTGTGGCTGTGGTCATCCTCAGCCCGCCGGTGCACGCACCAGTCACAGGCCAAAACAATCTGACCGCACTGCAGAATGGTGCTGTGAGTGTTTTGGACATGACGCACTTCTCTGCAGATCCTCAGGTGTCACGTGATATGATCCAGCCTGCAGATGTGACATCACTTCCTGACTGTGAGGATCAGCCGGCCGCTGAGCTTCCAGGTGATGAAACCCACGAAGAGCAGTGTGACGCTGTGAGTGATGACAGCTGCTTCAAACTGGTTGATTGACTGGTTGATGGTTCTGTATGTGGTGACCAATAATACCATTGCGTTTTCCAGGCAGCAGAGACGAAGTCTGAACCTGCAGAACAGAAACATGATGATCAGCAGGTGCCCGGGGGTCCGACAGGTGAGAGCTCTGCCTCCCATCTACTTTTAAATACTGTGCGAACCACAGGTGAGCCTGTGGTGTGAGAGCGATGTGCTCTAATGGCGTGATACGCTACATTAAGATGAGATGGGGCCTGATTATTCAAGACCTAGTACGTGAGGATCTTGATGATGTCGTCCTTCAGAACAGCTGATGGTCCATTAATCAGTCGCTTCTGTTTGTCAAACCTGCAGCGTCTCTGACTTCCTGTCTGTCTTACTGTTCAGGTGTGAGCGAGGAGCAGCAGAAGGAGCAGGAGAGGAGGCGGAGGAGGGAGCTGTACAAGGAGAAGAGGTTTTTCTGCGAGCTGTGTGACAAAGGCTTCCATCAGAAGCACCAGCTGCTGAAGCACGCCGCGTGCCACCTGAAGCCGTTCCCCTGCAGCTCCTGCGACAAAGGTTTCTACAAAGCGCAGACGCTGCAGCGCCACCTGCTCGCCCACCGTCTCCGCGAGGCGCAGGAGAGCGACCCAGACAAGCTGTTGCGCTGTGACCAATGCGACAGGAAGTTCAGGCTGCCACGTCAGCTTCGAGCGCACCAGGCCTGTCACCGGCTTGAGAAAACGCCACTCAAGTGCTACGCATGTGACCGCACCTTTACCTCCAGTGGGGCACTGCGATACCACGAGGTGTCGCATGCCAAAGTCAAGCCCTTCATGTGCGACGTCTGCGGAAAGAGCTTTACGCGCAAGAAGAGCCTGCGGGAGCACCAGACCGTGCACACCGGGGCACGGCCGTACTCCTGCCAGACCTGCGCCAAGAGCTTCTCCACCGCCAGCAACCTGCGCGTGCACAAAAGGTCGCACTCCGAGGAACGCCCGTACAAGTGCGACAAGTGCGACAAGGCATTCAAGTGCCGGATGGGGCTGCTGCAGCACCGTGTGGTCCACTCGGGAGAGAAACCCTTTACTTGTCCCACCTGTGGCCTGAGCTTCGGCCTCAAATACAACTTCCAGAGACACCTGAGGCTACACAGCGGGGAGAAGCCCTTCAGGTACGAGGCCCCGAACGATAACGTATATTTTCTGGGTCTCAGCGAGTCTGTTTCGGTATTTGACAGAAATCTCTGCTTTTTATTGGCTCAACACACAACATCTGACAAAAAAAAACACACCTGAACGATCCAGGGTCACATACACGCGCTGCTCCAGGGCGCACTCTGACCCTCGGGCGAAACGCTCGCCTGTGTCTCTTAACGCACCTGAGTGAGGTGTACAGGTGAACAGCATCAGCGCGGTCCTTAGCAGGAAGACTAGACTTATGCGACTGCAGGTGAACTGATTAAATAAGGTGATCGTGGATTTTATGAGTGCTTCAATGTAACGTCAAACATGAAGCAGAGGGGGGTTGTTTGCTGACATCCACCAGTGAACCGCCAACAGAGCGCGGCACGGCGCTGCAGGCAGACACGAGAAATACCAGCGTCAGCTTTCCTGTTCATTCGGTTCAGTTCAGGTTTATTTATATGGGCCAACTTCGCAGTGATTAACACTGCACAGTAAAAGCCCTACAGCACTACAGACGGCCCTGAGCACTCGGTGAACACTGCTTTGTGTTGTGTGCTGATCACTCAAAACATCAAGATCGTGTTGATTTCTGTGAGTTGCGTCTTCTTTAACCTCTGACCCTCCTCACCTGTCCTTCCTTCCTCAGGTGTGATCAGTGTGGCGAAGGCTTCACGGGGACCTGGGCTCTGAAGACTCACATGCTTGTTCACGGCGTGGCAAAGCCGTTCATGTGCGACCTGTGCGGAAAGACGTTCTTCTACAACTGCCAGCTGCAGAAGCACCAGCAGCTGGTTCACGGCAGCGGTGGCGATCGGGGAAAGTCCGGCGGGGAGGCGGGCAGGCGGCGGTCCACCGGAGTCAAACCGTTCAGCTGTAAAGTCTGTCCAAAGAGCTTCAGCAGCAGCAGCTCGCTGCGCACGCATGAGAAGAGCCACGCCCAAAACAAAGAGTTCACCTGCGACACATGTGGGAAAGCCTTCCACCTGCGTCACCTGTACCTGTACCACCTGAGGCAGCACAGCGGCGACCGGCCACACGTCTGCGCTGTCTGTCACAAAGGCTTCCTGCTGGCATCGCAGCTGAAGCAGCACGAGCTTCTGCACACAGGTGTCAAACCTCACCGCTGCGAGCACTGCGGCAAAGAGTTCAGGACGCCTCAGAACTACCACCGCCACCTGCTGGTGCACACCGGCGAGAAGCCGTACGAGTGCGCTGTGTGTGGCCGGAAGTTCCGCCAGTCCAACCAGCTGAAGTCTCACATGCAGATCCACACCGGTGTCAAGCTGTACTCGTGCGAACGCTGTGGGCGGGGCTTCTCCGACTCACGCCAGCTCAAGAAACACCGCTGTGGAGACAGCGAGCACGACTCGCGCGATTCTGCCAGCAAGCACAGGAAGCAGACGGACGCGTTCCCATGGACGCACGAATTCACGGCACAGTGACACAGAAACAGGCCAGCGGGAAAACCCAGACAATTCCCGCTGAGTCCACCCCCCACGACTGTGTCCGGCACATCAACATCAAATTGTGTTTAGGGAGTGTGTCCATCCACCTCTTGAAGCCGGCATTGATTGGCTGGTTTGTTCCTTTGGCGTTTCTGTTTTTTTTATCCCCTGTTAAAGTCAGCGACACAGAAAATGTTTGATCTCTGCTGCAAAACCACCTCGCACACTCCCCTGATGCCCCCGCATGTCTCGGGTTGAAATCTAAAACAAAGGTAAAGAGTAGCTGGGCCCTGACAGCATCTCCAGCCTTAGGAGGTAAAATGACAACTCTTCTAAATGGACTTTGACTCTCACCTGGCGTCTCACCTGGTCGTGGTGATTTAAGTTCAGCTGCCAAAATCAAACAGACCTTGACCTCAGTCAGTGACAGAAGAGGAATCAGATGAAAGCAGCTCTAATAAACATTTAGTTTCTGTTTCATCTGTGAAAAAATGACTTTGCTGTGTTTCAGTGTGTAGAATAAAACTCCTTTGACTGACGAGCTTTTATTGGATGTGCTGCTCCAGCTTCAAAATGATTTTTCTGCCCTCGATGAACGTGAAGTAATAATTCAGATTAAAAGGCAGCTGCAATGTGTCAAAGATAATGTCTACCAATCAAATACATTTTGTCCATTAAATTCAACGTGCAGACTTATGTAGCTAAAGCTAAAAATTACATGTGATTAGTTGAAGTCACATTGAGTGTACGAGCAGAGTCTTCATCCAGGAAGTAGGTTCAAATCAGACAGCTGCACTGATATTAAGCACATACGTGATTAATATCAGTGCAGCTCTTATGCAACGATTCTCTATAGCAACAGGTAAGTAAAGAGCGGAGCTCCCATTTAAATCCATGAACGTGATGTTGATCTACAAACATCAGAAGAGAGACCAGCTTTAATCAGACATTTATCTAGCTTTCATTTTCAGATGAAGCTCAGTAGTGTGAGACAAATGATGAAGCTCAGATTTGACCTTTTGATTTAATGTTTATAGGTAATGATCAGCTGACAGGATGCAGACGCTGAAAATAAATAAAGGGGAGACAGTGTGGACATGTCTGCAGCAGTTAGTACCTACATTTCAACATATCTGAAGATGAAATAGAAGAACGTGCTATGGAGACTGCATTTAGAACCTGTTAAGAGTGCTGAACAATCACAGGACTGTGGCTGTGGAGGCTGAGTGCACTGACCTCACTGTCATATTCAAAAAACCAGTTTGAGATGAGCTGTGTGATCGTGCTGAAAGCAGCATCAGAAAATGATATACTGTGGTCATAAACCCACAGACGTGGTCAGCAATAACACTCAGGTAGGCTGTGGAGTTCAATGATGTTCAGCTGGTACTGGAAATCTGCCCTATACCATCACATCAGCAGCAGTCTGAGCACTGGCGCAGGCAGGGTGGATCCATGCTTTCATCTTTACACCAAACATTTAAATTTTGCTGCAGAAATCATGATCAGATCGGAAAACATTTTTTCATTTTGTGGTCCAATTTTGGTGAGTCTGGGAACTGTAGCCTCAGTTTCCTGTTCAGGTGTTGTAGGGATTGCAGCCAATCGTCTTCTCGGAGGAGCGGCTTCACTCTGCTTTGGTCCTTGGCAGAGACAGCAGCTTACCAGGTGGTAGTGATAGCCAAATGAAGCTTTCTGAAGCTTGTATTGAAAAACGGTTCATTACTCGAAGCTTTTCAACACAGTCCTCTCTGGTGACATCTGGTGGCCAAAAATATGAAGCGCAGCTTGAATCCACAAAATAAAACCAACTGCTTCATTATGATTGCCCACTCGACAGAGTGGAGTTCTGTCTGATATTGGGCCGCCGCTGTGTTGCTTTGAACGTCTATTTTGGGGGGTTAAAAAAAATGTGGTTTATTTGTTTAATAAATAATTATGACCAGTAAACTCTCCTTGTTTAAACACACACACCCGCCCTCTCACATCATCTATAATTGACTGAGTCAGGACTCTTCCAGACACTAAACCAAGGAACAATGTACATTTCAATTCCTTTAATTTTAAGTTTATATTGTCTATCCTGTAAAATAGTCAGATGTCTATTCATATTAATGTACAGAATTCACCTGCTTGCTGCTACTACTGCACATTCACCCAATGTATATACTATATGTGTGTATATATATATAATGTTTTTCCTCTACACCCCCCCAATTTCTTTGCACATGTCGAGGAGCGTGTCAGGCTACATTTCACTGTGTGTTATACTTGTATAACTATGCATGTGACAAATAAAGAACCTTGAACCTTGAACATGCACCATGGCGTGGTCTTTCTTTGCTTTTCACTTCTTGATGTTGGTAAATACGATAATTGAAAAATACCACGTTACATATAATATACATGTAATAATGTACAACACATTATGGAGTATGCTTCTGCTGTGAGGTCCTGCCTCCATGCACTTGTGAAATTAATCGCAAGATGGGTGTATTTATCAATAATATTATATTAGGGAAATTTTCCCAGACATATTTCTGACCTGGGGGTAGAACTGATTGTGAAATGGAAAATGCTTATGAACTTGCGAATTAAAAACATGATGCATTTAAAAGGTAGCCCTTTTTCATTTTTATTTAAGAAGAAAATTAGTTCCACTGTGCGATGGCCGATCTCCTTTTCGTGGAGATAATTTCTTCTGCATTAAGGAAAATCCCTTCACATGGCACAGAGGAGGCTGGAGTACAGAGAAACTGGTAGAGATGCAGTTATACAGTCTACCACACAAACTATCAGCTAAAGAGAATAAATAAATTAAATTGCTGCACATTTGGCAGACTAACATTTTAAGATTAATTAAACAATAAAAAATATATATTTTTTAATATTAAATGTAACGAGTCAAATGGAAGTTTTTCTAAAGTTATTTGATGATATTTATATTATGAAAAACGGATTTTTGACATTTTGAGTTTTTCCCGTTGTCAGATATAATAAACACGCACAAAACAAAAGCAAACAGCCAGAACACAAAGCTGGAAAACCCACCCGATCGACCAAAATCAACTCAAAATACTCCCACACAACAGAACCTCCTCTATTCCTCGCTGGCTCCAAATCTCTCAGTAGAAATATCAGTGGTTCGCTATCTGTCACCATCAAACACTCCACAAATCCCGCGAATGATTCGCTTCCTTATGAACCATTGAATCAGACACCGAAGCAGTCACGCTCTAAATGAAGCTTCGGACGTCACCGATCACGTGACTCTGGGCAAACGAATCAAGCTTCGACACAGTGACACACGCACCGGAGCGTCAGCTTCAAGCGAGCCATCACTACCAGGTGGTAACAGAGAAAGTAAGGACAGATTCAATGATGATGGAGTAAAAAGGTGTTGGCCAGAGGGGCCGATGGCGCGATATGGCAGCCTCGCTTCTGTCAGTCTGCCCCAGGGCAGCTGTGGCTACAACTGTAGCTGCCTCCACCAGTGTATGAATGTGAGAGTGAATGAATAGTGTAAAGCGCTTTGGGTGCCTTGAAAAGCGCTATATAAATCCAATCCATTATCATTATTATTATTATTAAAGAATATTCTACCTTACAGAGGGCAGGATGGTCATGTTTGTGTCATTTAATCAACACCACTGAGTCATTCTAACTGTCAGAATCCTCGAAACACAGGCTGAGGAGGAGCGGCAGCAATCTTCCACTCCGAGCTCATTAACCAGCCATAGACCCAGACAGAAAGCCTGACTGGCTCCTGCATTTCAGCAACTCGTCTTTACAGCAGTGGTGGGAGTAGATTTACTACTTAACATCTTAAGTATCATACATTAACTGCAATACTTGTGTGGTTTTAGTACTAAAGACCAGAGGTGGGACCAAGTCATTGTTTTGCAAGTCTCAAGTAAGTCTCAAGTCTTTATCCTCAAGTCTCAAGTCAAGTCTCAAGTAATGTCAGGCAAGTCAGAGTCGAGTCTCAAGTCACTGGTGTAAAAGTCCGAGTCAAGTCACAAGTCTGAAACTTTGAATTTCAAGTCCTTTCGAGTCTTTAAAAAAAAAAAAAACGAAAAAATAATGTTGCAGTTATGCTAAATGTAAATATTAGACCATGTAATTTTTAAATCTGTGTTTTTCTCAACACATGACAAAATAGTGAACTTAGAAAATATACACAAATTGTGAAATTGCACCTCTTTAAAATGCAGCTCAATTAAACCTAGCTCCAAGAATAATTTTCACCGACAGTTCTGAGATAAGCTGCATGTTATTCTTGGATGCGGTTGTAGGACCAGCTTTAAAATCGCATGACAAAAATATCATACACATTAAAAAAAACTGCATCACCAACGTAGCCTGTACAACATTTGCTAGTTAGATGAAGTCAGCTATCTCATTGTAGCATATTTATATGCATATTTATAATCATACGCTTCTTGGAGTGAGTGCACACACTCATGAAGTTTAGTAACTTCCGGTCACTGCAACAAGCCCAGGTACAGTTTACCGACGGATGGGTACAGGGACCATGAAATGCACCGTGTAGAACGAAAGACCATCGTACGTATCATAAGTTTACCAGTCTCACAAATCGTCGTCATAAATACACATTCCTTAACCGTTTATTAATAGGACCTTTGAGCTCAAGGGTAATTAATTAGTAGTGGAAATAATTTCTGGTACCCATCACAGAAATGTAGCAGTGACAATAATACTGTATGCTGTAATCGTACTGGGCAATTAGTGATACAAAAAACCTGTTTTATCCTGTGAATAAAAGTATATGTTTTTGTCAATGTACCATAATAACAGAAGCGAAACGCAATATTGTGTCAGGACAATTCACTATTTATGCACAATAAACAAAGGAGCATAGCGCGACAATTTCTGTTCAGCGCCAGACTTGCTTGTAACCTATATCACTAATTATGTTATGAAAATGACGTATTAACTACTAAAAAACACTGACCTTCGTGTAAATGCTTGGAGCAGACTAACCTGTGAGCTGGAGTGTTCTGGGACGTTATAATTGGTCTTTGAATGGCTGCAATCCAGGCCATCCGTCGCCTCTTTGTTACTTCGGAAACATGAACAATTTCTCTTCAACGACATAATCCGATAACAACCGATCTCTTTACCCGTCGGCTTCCCGTGGCTGTCATGCGACCGGCTATTGCAGTTAATAATACAACAGCTTCTTGACATTTTTGTGTTTCTTTTTATCGCTGTATAACTGATTTTAATTGAAAGCCTGCGTGAGCTAGTACCGCTTGCCACGAGTTCCCAGAATCCTTTGCGGTTCTACCCGTGAATGACGTCACATTTTCAATCTCTATATAATATGCATGTTAAATTTTATATTTGGGGTAAAATATCAAGTCTTTTCAAGTAAACCGGTTCAAGTCCAATTCAAGTCCCAAGTCATTGGTGTAAAAGTCCAAGTCAAGCCACAAGTCTTAGAACATTTTTTCAAGTCAAGTCTAAAGTCATAAAATTAATGACTCGAGTCTGACTCGAGTCCAAGTCATGTGACTCGAGTCCACACCTCTGCTAAAGACTGCCCAAAACAATTAATGGCTGCCCTCTGATACCCCTTGGGACCATCGCCAGGTCCATCACAGCTGACCCCTCGCACCCTGCTCACCACCTGACGGCACTCAGGTCAGTCTGGTCCCACACCTGCAGACTCACAAACAGCTTATTCACCTGGGCCATTCAAACTGTAAACAAACACTCCTCTTGTCTGTAATTAATTACTGATGTCTTACTTATTATATTTTTATTCCATGCACAGTCGGTGTGGAGCACCCACACTTGAAATACATGTACAATGACAAAAAAGGCTATTCTATTATGGGTTCGCTGCGGTATCTCTGGTTTGTGTACGTTATTTACAGTAAACCGCTGAGCTTGTAGAGCTGTGAACAGCAGGGGGCGCTCCGTGAGAATTGGGTTAATCCACGAAGAAGAAGAAGACTAAAGCGACGAGAGAGGGAGGGAAAATTGTTTGGTCCAAAGCGCATGCGCATTGTGCCAACAGCCTGTTCACGCGGGTGTTCAGTGCTAGCTGGTTAGCTGCAGTAAAGTCGGTTAAACTCCGGCAAACTCAGACAGTCTTCGTGCAGCCGTTGGTTTCAGGTAAAGCGTGGCAGTTTCCCATGAGCCCCGTTTGTTTCCGGGGTGAAAAAATAAGTTTGGCGCTGTTTTTTCCGCGGTTTAATCCGCCAACGAACCGCTGCTAGTTCGGACATAACACGAAGCTAACGTCAGCGTCAACGGAAGCTTTAAACGGCCCGGCTGCTCAGGTGAGTCCAAGTAATCGTGACGGCATACTTCCGAAACACAGACACCTGAGCTAGCTTAACTTTGACCCCGTTAGGTGCTGTTGTAGGAATGGATTGTTTACTGGCTCGCGGACCTTGGGGTCAGAGGTCAGCAGCGGGCTCTAGCTGCCACAGGGGGGGAGTATTGAGCAGTAATCGAGTACGTTTCCTTTGACAGCTCAATCCTGGAGAGAGGAAGTACAGCACTACCTGTCTCACTGAGTTCCTCTTTGTTTAGGTCCTTCCTTGCTGAGCTGTAACGTCTAAGAGGAGGAGGAAGATGTCTCCGGCGTCAGAGGTTGAGGGCTCGGACGTAGGGGGGCGGGGCCAGGAGACTACGCTGTCCAAAGAAGACTGTCTGTGTCCCGTCTGCCTCGAGGTCTTCATGGAGCCCGTCACACTGCCCTGCACACACACCTTCTGCAAGGTAACACGCACACACAATGAGTGCGTGTAGCTCAGGTGTGTTAAGTTACCTGCACGACCAGCAGGTGTGTGCACAGACAGGTTAGGGGGTGTGCGTGCGTGTGTCGCAGTAGTCAGGACCTTTTTTGTGTGTGTGTGTTTCCGTTTTGTCCTTGAATGACATCATCAGGCTTATTCATTTCCTGTGACTGAAGACGTGGTTTTAAATAAAGTGAATTATAACTGACCCGATGAGAGCTTCAGCTCCTTCTGCTTCAGTTCCACCAGTCACACACCTGCATTCTAACCTGAACAGGCCAACAGCAGCCAATTAAATGGCCAATCAGTGACTGGACTGATGGCGTTTAGCCTCCTGAGCTGATCTTCATGTCAGAGGTCAAAGGTCTGCTGGATGCCAGCACCTTCAGCCTGACCTCACACATTACAGTCATATGACTTCTCCTCAGGGCGCTCCGGCAGAACTGGGCCTGACTGTGTGTGTACCTGTGCAGGTGTGCTTCCTGGAGTCGGTGGATAAAGCCACGCTGTGCTGTCCCATGTGCAGGAAGAGGGTTTCCACCTGGGCTAGGTTACACAGCAGGAACAACACGCTAGTGAACGAGACACTGTGGAGGCGGATCCAAACCTGCTTCCCCCGACAGTGCGAGCATCACCTCAGCGGGCAGGGTGAGGCCGAGGACCCCCACTCAGGTAACGCGGACACAAATTTTTGGCTCAAAACTGCAGTTTGTGAGGGGCAGCCAATCAGAAAAGGTACTGCTTTTGTAAAGGGTGAGGGGCAAACAGCATGTTTGACGGAAGCTCAGAAAAAGGATTACTCTGAA
>NC_140570.1:41772970-41870470 GCF_057381845.1 Rhamphochromis longiceps | reverse complement strand
TCCACAGACGCCTACCAGCTCCGCCCACACCGACGAGCCGAGGAAGAGGAGGGCTGCGCTTCCATCATGCCAGGAAGACCCTGCAGGAGAACGCCAAAGAACTGTACCGCCAAGCCCTCTGCCTCCTCCTCCTGCTCAGGGAAGGGGAGCAAACAGAGTCTTTTGACTGAGATGTTCTTCAGCAGCTGAGGTGTCCTCTGCCTGCTCCTCCTCCCCTTCCTGCAGGAGCATGAATAAATTGAGCTGTCAACCTGAGCGCTGTTGTTACTTTAAAACACAGAAGACCAGAAGTTTGTGGACATGCCGCTGCCTCTTACCTGTGAGTCGTCATGGTGAGCACACGGCGACCGTCCACTGGGGAATCGTGAACAGAGTTCATGTGTTTTACTTTGAAAAGTTCTGCTGGAGGATGACTTCATGCCTCTGCACGTCATTTAGCTGGAATGCTTCTTTCTCACTGGTGGAAGCGCTGGCGAGGACTCAGTGCCGTCAGGTTATTTTTACCCATTTGCCAGATGACACCGACTCACCATTATATTTCCAGCCCCAGCTTCTGTGACTCCGCCCAGAGCCCGTCCACGTCTGGTTAACGTGTTGATGATTGGTCAGGTGGTGTGTGTGAATGTGTCTCCTTAGTGTTGTTGCTGATGTCACTGGTGTCACATGATAGAATGTGAGGAATTGTGGGATACGCTGCATGCTGACTGCAGTGGGTCATGTGACGCTACATCTGATTTATTTTTATGGTTTGAATGTTGAAAGTGGGAGTTTCTATTTGTCCCAGGGTCACCTGAATGCAGCACTCACCTGTTTAAGCGGCACATGGCCGCGCCATACAGTGGGAGGGGTTAAAGAGGCTGCCGTGTCAACCTGTTTGTCATTTGTTTTTCTGAGAAATAAACCATCACCATCATCGTTTCCTGTTTTCTGACACTAACGAACGAGCAACTCCCCATTCACTATTTTGCCCAAAGGAGCATCAGTGGAGCCTCTCTATGACATCACGTGTGTCTCACAGTAGAGTTAATTCTATGTAGATCTGCACATACAGCTGTGTGTGTGTGTACGTCTGTGTGTGTGTGTGTGAGACATATTAAACACTGACATTAAATACATGAATAAACGAAAACCGTGTGAAACGATCCAGCAGTCAGAGCGAGGACTGTGGGTCTGCTGGCTGCTCCCACAGGTGAGAGACAGGTAGAAGAATAAAGAATCCAGGTAAACGTTAGACATTTCAAAGTGACTCAGGTACTGTGTCCTGATTGGCTGGAAAAGCAGAGAAACACAGATCACACTTCAGCTTTTTAAAACTTTTGAACCCTTTAGATGGTTTTGCTATGCAGATGATATCCAAATGTACCTTCCTCTAAATTTGGATGCCCCGTCCACATTCTTGCCTTTGTTTGAATGTCTGCAGGCGCTTAAAAGACTGGCTATCCCAGAATTCTCTTATCTTAAATGAAAGCAAAACAGAAATTATTGTTTTGATAGCTGCGTTTCCCTGGGCCAGCTAACTGATACAATGGGTTCTTTCTCATTCTGCCAGTAACCTCGGCGTGCTCATGGATAGTTCTTTTAAATTAAAGAAGCAAGCATCCACTGTGCAAAAAAAAAAGCTTTTATCAATTAGGCCGGTTCGAGCCCTGGCTCCGACAGTCTGTCGTGTCCTTGGGCAAGACACTTCACCCGTTGCCTACTGGTGGTGGTCAGAGGGGCTGGTGGCGCCAGTGTCCGGCAGCCTCGCCTCTGTCAGTGCGCCCCAGGGTGGCTGTGGCTACAATGTAGCTGCCATCGCCAATGTGTGGATGACTGGATGTGTAAAGCGCTTTGGGGTCCTTAGGGACTAGCAAAGCGCTATACAAATACAGGCCATTTACCATTTAACCAGCACCAGAATGCATGAGCAGATCACCCCTGTCCTCG
This sequence comes from Rhamphochromis longiceps, assembly GCF_057381845.1. Taxonomy (NCBI): domain Eukaryota; kingdom Metazoa; phylum Chordata; class Actinopteri; order Cichliformes; family Cichlidae; genus Rhamphochromis; species Rhamphochromis longiceps. The sequence goes on along the minus strand of NC_140570.1, from coordinate 41,868,544 downwards.
CTAAACTACACTGGCTTCCCATCAAATATCGCATTGATTTCAAACTGCTGCTCACTTTTAAAATTCTAAATAACCTGGCCCCTAGCTACCTAACTGATCTGCTTGATCTGTACAACCCAAAGAGAGCACTAAGATCCTCCAGCCAACTGCTCCTAATGCAATCAAGGTCTCGTTTAAAAACCAGAGGTGACCGTGCTTTTGCCATCGCTGCCCCTGGACTCTGGAATAATCTCCCAGTGGAAATCTGTACATCGGAATCAATTCAGTCGTTCAAATCCCATTTGAAAACACACTTGTTCAACTTAGCTTTTGAAAACAATTAGTGTGACTTTCATTCGGCCTGCACTACACCATGTAAATGCAATTTTAAGTATAATTGTACTATTTGTTCTGCCCGCATTGCAGTTTTATCGTGAAGCACTTTGATGTACACTGGTCTTTTAAATGTGCTATATAAATAAACTTTGACTTGACATGACCTCAGACTGAGGAACAGAAAGCATCAGCAGGTCAGAGACTCGGGGTCAGAAACCAGGTCACTGCGTATGGTCTAACAGGAAGTTACATCGCCACACGGCTTTCTGCGTTCCCTGCGGTCATGTGACCTTGGTAACTGATGTCAACATCCCCAAGGAGTCATGGTTTCCGCTGTGTGACCTAATGAGCTCCACGAGAAAATGTGAGGAAGTCGACCACATCAGGCCTGATTGATGAGGATGCTTCAACGCGGGCGCCTCGGCTCGCCATTTAGGTTCCTCGGACTGTGACTCAAAAACTCCAGAGGAGACGCTGCTGTGGACCAAAGTTTACTCCAGTTCATCAGAAGAGGATGTTTTTCTATCTTACCTGTTTAAGCTTTAAAGTTTGTAGCATTAGGGGCGTGGCCTCTTTGACGTACAGGCGGCACAGAAACTGATGTCTCACTGAGATTTTTCTTTTTCACTCACATAAGCTCGGGCGCTCGCTCTGAAGTATGTAGTGTGAGCTCGCCTGTCCACTGTGGGCTGAGAACCGATCAGCTGCTGTCTGTACCCACACACATGGGATGAATGAGTATACGTATCTAGTAACCTGCATACGTCTCATCATTCTCACATTCCTGCTCTTATATTTGGTTGTTTCTTGCATTTTGCAGCTCTGTTGCTTGTGAAGCTGGCACACAAGAATTTCACTCACATGTGCTGTGACAATAAAACTCTTTGATTTGATTACAGAGAAAAGCAGCAGAAACATCTGAGCTGAACAGGCACTGATTTGATCTTTGAGTGGCCTGTGACCTCTGACCTCCTGACTGTTAGGAGGTCTTTCTCAGTCCAGCCTCTGGAGCTGTGAACTTAGTTCTGTCTACAAATGCACCAAAACCTCCAAATAATTACCTTCTAATATATCATGTCTTTCAAGGCCTCGATGTAATCGGGACCAGTCATGTTCTACCTTTATGCCGTCCGGCTGACCAGTCACGATCAGTGGTGACAGAATCGACTAATAGGAATCCACCCTGAAAAACCTCCCTCCTCGTGTTGAGCTACAGAAGCAGAATCACCAGCTGCTGCGTCGCATCATGTGTGTGTTTGTAGGTCTGATTTCATCCTGTTTATTTCTGTTTTTCCAGTTTGATACCAAGCCGGTCCTGTTGAGGGTAAGTTTCCATCTTTTGTACTTCCTGCATGCGTAATAGCGGGAGGCGTGTCCTGGTGCATGTGCTGATAGATATTTGTGGTTGTTCCTCAGAGTCTGAAGTGGATCGTCAGTCAGCCTTCCCGGTGAGTCGACTTCTGCTATTATTAATAGAAACATATTACTGTTGCTCAAAGTCTGTGTACTGTCACAGATTTAAAAAATCATCTTACTAAATAAACTAAAAACTGAGAAATTATATTTGTAAATGAGTTTAATAATTTCAACATATAAGTGCAAATAGAAGGAGCCTTTATTCATGCTTTTACTTTGATGAGATTTGACCTGAATGATACATGATCACACAGTTTTGTAATTATATTATTATTTAGTGATTTAAACACTCGAGGATTGAAGAATGAGTGATTATTAATCTGTATGATTGAATCAATGTTTTTATTTAAACAGGTTTGCATTATTAATAATGATTATTCAATGAATTCAGACTCGACTCAGACTATGACTTTACTGATATTGACAGAAATATGAATGTGATTATTTCAATGACATTTCAAGGATGATTTTGTAAGTTTATAAATACGTTTTTAAAGAACCAGATTAAACGAGTCACATCACAGCATAATTAGAGGAATCCAATAACAGGAATCTGAAACGAGGACTCATTTTACAGGAACCCGATCACAAAGTCAAATTACAGGAGTCATATTGAAAGACATTATAGAACCAGATTATATGGGTCAAATCACAGGAGGCATATTACGGCAAATTACAGGCGCTGGAATACAGGGTCAGACTAGAGTCAGAGTATAGGAGCAAGATTACAAAAAACAGATTACAGGAGTCAGATTAGAGCAGCGGTTCCCAAACTTTGTTTGCTGGGCCCCCCTTTGTTTTACAAGGAAAATGTTCGCGCTCCCCCCCTCCCGCGTGCGCACAAGCACACACACACACACACACACACACACACATCCTCCAACCACACACGCACACATTTTGCTCCATTGCGGTTTATTTCACACCTCAAACATTTTGTAAACAATTAAGCAAATACAAGTAAACAGCAATAAATTACAGGCAGTAATAAAATAAACTCTTTTACACTGCGTCCGCACCTACACGGGTGGTTTTGAACACGCAGCTGTTTCGTCCACCTAAACGGCATTTCGAATCACCGAAAACTGAGATTTTTTAAAACTCAGTTTTTACGTTTACGTGTGGACGAAGAATACAGAGTTCGTCAGGCAGCGTCAAAGGTATGTGCCTTTTTCACGTCACGCTGTGGCCACGTTATTGTTTACAGGAGATTAATCACAGAATGGCAGATAGAGACGAAATACTGTTAATCTGACTGTCTGCAGGTTTTACACGCAGTTACTGTCCCTCCATCTACAAAGGCAGAGGCGTCACAGTGTGATTATTTTACGTGCAGTTGGTTTTTTCCTGTGTAATAATGTTCAACATTGCATCAATACATTTTTCAAAAATGCCTCTCTGTGCAAAATGGGTTTAAAAACATAAACAGCTGTGGGATCCTGTTTGTCTGTGACAGAGGGAACAAATCGTGGCAGGATCAGCCTGATGTTATTTGCATCCTGCTGTAACTTTACTGTATAAAGAGCAAACATCTCCAACATGTCAGGAGTAGTTAGTCATTACAACAAGTGTTTGTGAACTAAAAATCAAGAATGTGGGATCCTGTTTGTCTGTGATTTGGAGAACCCAGGGAAAACCAACCCTGCAGGGAGACCTACCTCAGCACTTGTGCAGGTGAAGCCAAAGGGCAGATTTGCTTCACCATATTTTCTAGTCTTTGGCTTAGAATGAAGTTGGTTTGGAAACATATTCAGCGATGCTTCAGCTCCTGCTTTGCGTTTCTGTGGCCGCCCCGTGCTAGCAGTGTCCAAGCGTTGTTTTTTTCCCCACCCCTTTTCATACCGCGCCCCCCCTGCAATGGCTCTGCACCCCCCCTAGGGGGCAGCCCCATACTTTGGGAAGGTCTGGATTAGAGTAACCACACTACCAAGATTACAGAGTCATATTAGAAGAGTCAGATAATGCGATTAAAATTACAGGAGTCGGATGTTAGATATTTAGTTTAGAAGAAATGATAATACTATGAAGGATGTGTTTTTACCTTCAGAGACTCGCCGGTTAATCTCATGACTGTTTTCATGTGCAGTTTCTATAAAAATCTAGATGTGCGTATCAAGGTGTCTGCGATGTGTGGGCGTGTCTCTAGTTCCCATGGCGATTGTCTGCATACTGTGCAACATCCTGCTACTGGTTCCTGAGCTGAAGATCCAGTTCCTGTTGGACGGTCATGTGACTAGAGAGGCTACCTGGGCCACAGGACTGTGGGGCTCTGGCTTCCTGGTGAGTGTGTGTGCATACATGGACTGGTTCTTATACTTAATATATATACATGTACTACTTTAACATGCCATCCATGTGTGTTTGTGTATGTGACCTTCAGATCAGTAGGCCAAAGTAGGGATTCTACATATCGCCTTACTTTGGACCTTTCATCTCTTCCTCAAAGTTAAATAAGGTCAGCTTTTATAAAATGTCTGTTGTCTTTGAAACTAAGCTTCAAACTCTGGTGCCTTCACATCTAGGAAACGATTGGGGTCAACCTGAAACAAAGGCAGATGTGAAATGTAAAAGTGAGATCAGAGGTCAAGTGTGACATGATATTTAGATGCAAAATATGATGTGATAGTCACAATCACATAGTACGATTAAAAAGAACAAAGTAAACAACATGAGGAATATACAGAATATAATATTATTCCCTCAAAAGTAACTACTGCGCAGAGCTGCCGTAACAGAAGTCTGTAGACTGCTTATTCTTCTTTAGACTCTTTCTCCAATCTTTCTTCCTGAGTTAACTTAAGTAATGACTTTCTCCAAAACATCAGTGTGTCTACTACACCTCAATCCTACGAGACTAGGGATGGGTATTGATTTTCACGATTCCAATTCCAGTTTCGATTCTGTTTAACAATTCGATTCTTTATTGATTATTTTTAAAAAGGAGAACACTAAGGTTGATTAGCTTAGAACTTTGTTTTATATCTTCTCTTTGAACAAGATAGAAATTTAGGAGTAACATGGCCTTACAAACCCAACAGTGAGATCTTAAGAGATCCAGCCTGCGGCTCTTCAATGGGGTGTCACAGGGTCCCCAGGAAAACAAAATGTAAATGTAAAATAATAAAATAAATATTCTTCTGTAGCAATAACAAAGTTTAACATAAATTATTCTGTAGCAATTACGCAACAGTAATGTTCCTGCCTACAATTACACACATTCACTTACTGAAAATCATCTGCTGTGGCAAACGGGTGCAAGCCTTTGACCACAAACTGAGTCTCTGCTCGGTGACATTCGTCTATCCTGGCCTGAAAGGAGACGCTACCGGCAGACTGCAGCGAGAACTGCCAGCATCTGAGCCAGACTCTGTCTGTCTCATCATGGTCACCTAAATGCACAGTAATGGCAGGTCTGTAATAAGGCAGATCGCGCTAACATAATATGCACTGTTGTTGATTATTTACCTGCCGCATTAACGGGAGAGGACGTGCAAACGTTACCGCTGCTGCTGGGTTGAGATTCACGAGTCCGGAGTGGAATTAAAAACACGACATTCATTTAAGGTCATCGCGTGTTTTGTGAGCAAATGCTTTTGCATATTCGTAGTGTTTCCTCCCTTAAACATCTACTTTGCAAGTATTGCAAGTTGCCCTGTTGTCATCCGTTCTCGTAAAGTATAACCAAACTTTTGAGCGTTTGAGCCGTTTAGGCGCCGTGTTTCCTGCCAGGTAAATGACGCTCCGCAACGTGGTGACGTCATTCGGGGCGACTGGAATCGATAAGGGAATCGTTTGCAAAAATGGCAAACAATTCCAAGGAACTGAAACAGTGGGAACCGGTTCTCAACAAGAACCGGGTTTCGATACCCATCCCTATACAAGACTGCTCAATAATTATAGGCCAATCTCCAACCTTCCTTTCATTTCAAACATCCTTGAAAGAGTAGTTGTCAAACAGCTAACAGATCATCTGCAGAGGTTTATTTGAAGAGTTTCAGTCAGGTTTCAGAGCTCATCACAGCACAGAAACAGCTTTAGTGAAGGTTACAAATGATCTTATGGCCTCTGACAGTGGACTCATCTCTGTGCTTGTCCTGCTAGACCTCAGTGCAGCGTTCCATACGTTCCCATATTTCATTGAGTGATTCATTCACAGCTCGGGGCAGATAGCCCCCCCTGCAGGTTTTCCTTCCCAGTGTTTCCAAAGCGCTTGCTCATTATGATTTTTGTTGTTTTTCTGTTTATAGTATTTTATACCTTACAGTATAAAGTACCTTGAGGCGACTGTTGTTGTGATTTGGTGCTGTATAAATAGAATTTAATTGAATTGAAAACTTGCATATTAATGATCATTAACTGACCTCCCAGCCCATTGTTCCTCAGTGGGCTGGCTTCAGTCATTGTACAAATGTCCTGTTTATAAGGTTGAAACCTGCAGTCAGCTGAGACTGAAGAAGTCGCCTGATGATGATGAAACGTTTCTCCCACTGAAAAGTCCAGATGAACAGAATTAACTTTGGGTACAGACCTGTTACCTGTATTACCTGTGGTTTCAAAGGTGTTTGAAAATGTTGCTGTTAAACAAGTAAAGGAACATCATTTCATTAGTGTGTTTGATTCTATTGGCCCCTGTATTCTGGAAATAATTAATACTTCTCTTTATACTGGCTCAGTTCCTAGCTATTTTAAACAAGCTATTGTTGAACCAATGTTAAAGAAACCAAATTTGGATCCATCTCTTCCAAGCAGTTACAGGCCAATATCAAAACTACCATTGGTGTCAAAGATCTTGGAAAAAACAGTTGCAGAACAACTTAACAACTTTTTGGAAAAGAACAATGTTCTGGACATTTTCCAGTCTGGTTTCCGCAAATTGCACTCCACTGAAACCGCTTTGCTTAAAGTGTCTAGTGACATTCTGATGGCAGCAGACTCTGGAGAGTACACTGTTCTGGTTATGTTGGATCTCAGCTCTGCTTTTGATACTGTTGATCACAGCATCATGATAAATAGGCTGAAGGACTTGTTTGGGATTACTGGCGTTGTTTTAAAATGGTTTATGTCATATCTATCTGAGAGATCCTTTACTGTCTGTATAAATCATGTGCTGTCGGAAACATCAGTTCTGTCTTCTGGGGTACCTCAAGGATCTGTTTTAGGTCCTATTCTCTTTTTGCTGTATATCCTCCCTCTAGGCCACATTATCAGACGTTACAATAATATTTCTTATCATCTCTATGCTGATGACATTCAGTTGTACTGTTCTTTCAAAGCTTCTGAGTTGTATAAATTGTCTTATTTAAATAATTGTCTGTCAGAAATCAAACAATGGTTAAATGACAGTTTCCTTCAGATAAATGCAGATAAAACAGAAACTTTGATTATTGCACCTGATCACATGCTCTCAGAAATTAGGCAGCATATCAGTTTTTTAGACCCTTCATTTCAGTCGAGTCTCAGAAACTTAGGTGTTATATTTGACAGTTCGATGTCTCTTGAGAAACACTCTAAACAACTTGTCCGGAACTGTTTTTATCATCTAAGAAACATTTCTAAACTCAGGCTACTGGGCCCTATTTCAGGAAGCCGGTTTAGAGCAAACTCTGAGTAAGTATACCCTGAGTTAACGGAAACTCTGGGTTTTCGGTTTCACAAAGCGAGTTTAGATTAATTCTGAGCGAGTTACTATGACGACACACTCCGTGAAGCTAACCTGCCCCCTAGCAGGTTAGCTTCAACTAACCCTGACGTTCTCCGCCTCTTTGTCAGAAACCTGACTGTAGGAAGTGTCAGACATGGCGTGCTCCTTCCTTGAAGAGCCAGTAGATGTTGAAGCCCAAATTCTCCGCAGAGCTCTCCGCCGGGAGAGAGTGATTAGAGCGCGTTTGGACATTTTATCATTTCCTGATGATTTCCTGTGTGAACGTTACCGTTTTTCAGCACAATCTATAATTTATTTGAATAACATCCTCAGGCCATATATTGCTCATGTGACACATCGCGGACATCCTCTCAGTTCTGTACATATTATTTGTATTGCACTTCGGTTTTTTGCAAACGGGAGCTTTCTGTATAATATTGGTGACGCTGAGCACGTTTCCAAGGCTACCGTCTGTCGGGCAGTCAGGAATGTTACAGTTGCACTGAAACGTCTCCTGTACTCGTTTGTGGTGTTCCCCGGTCATAGACCCACAAGATTTATCAAAGAGGGATGCCACAAAATTGCAGGTATCAGGATGAACGAAACTTAATTCATGATGTGGTGATACTTGAACTACTACTTAAATCTTACATTTATTCTCACGGTTCCCAGGCGTGATTGGCTGTACAGATGGCACTCACATTCCAATCATTGCTCCTTCAGTAAATGAAGGAGACTATGTGAACAGGAAGTCTTTCCACAGCATTAATGTACAGGTACATAGTTCCCTGTAGCATGTCAAACTAACAAATTATTTCATTATAGTAATGGATGCTAATTTGTGTTCTCTGCACTGTGAAGATCATATGTGATGCTGCCAACATTATCACAAATGTGGAAGCCAACTGCTCAGCCTCTGTGAGTGGTGGTGGTGGAGGACCCCCACCTGTTTTTCGGGCCTCCGCTTTTTTTCTGTTGGCTATAACGGGTCACATTTGAGCATACAGAGTAAGCAAATATGTACTTGTAATGTGCTCAGATAATTTCAATAAGTGCTTACAGAGGGGAAATTAATGTAGCCTCTAACTGCAATTGATTTACATCGGACAAACAGACCAAGCACTATGGCTCATAATACAATTACACCTTACCTGTTTGGACTATATTTTTATATTTCATTTTTACTTGCTGCCAGGAACGTTTGGGGCCTGTTGGGTTGCACCTGCGCTCACATCACATCACAAAATAAAATGTATAAAATAAAAAATAAAATAAAATAAAATAACGTGTTAAATGGGTGGAAATCCCTCGATCAATGTTTAAATTAACACTCACGCATTGACTCTGTCGGCTATGTTTTGCCATGCATGCTCCCTTTCTTTTGCAGCTGAGGTTGTGTTACTTTTTTTCCGCAAAATTTGCATGTTATCGGCATATGCTGCCATCAGAATTTCGGCCTCAAGCGCTGTAAAATACATTGACCGCGCCTTCTTTCCCTCCGTCTCCATGGTGACTCGCTTAATCTGTGCTCCACTAATCAGGGCTTTATGTATCCTCGTGCGCGCGCTTAACTTGGGGTTAAAGCAACTCCGCGTTGACTGAACTAATTGTTATCAGCCTTTCTGAAACCGAATATTCCGAGTTGGACAGTTCGGGGTTACTCAACCCCGAGTATCGTTTTTCACTCTGAGTTTTCTAAACCGGCTTCCTGAAATAGGGCCCTGGTGTCAAAGGCAGAACTTGAGATGATTACTCATGCTTTTATCTCTTCTCGTTTGGATTATTGTAACGATCTTTTTAGGTGTCTCAACAAATCAGCTCTGGATCGCCTTCAGTCTGTACAGAATGCAGCGGCAAGACTTTTAACTGGTACAAACAAGAGGTCACACATTACTCCAGTTTTGGCTTCTCTTCATTGGTTGCCTGTAAATTTTAGGGTTCATTTTAAAATTTTAGTTGTAACTTTTAGAGCTCTGCACGGTGAAGCTCCCCAGTATATCTCTGACCTACTGAAACCTCATGTTTCATCCCGAGCACTTAGGTCTTCAAGTCAGAGGCTACTGGTGGTCCCACGTACTAGATTTAAAACACGTGGGGATCGGGCTTTTCAGGCACCGAGGCTGTGGAACTCTCTGCCGTTGTCTTTACGCTGTCTAGACTCTACTGACTCCTTTAAAAAGCAGCTGAAGACATTTTTATACAAACGGGCTTTTAATTAATTGAATTAATTTTAACTTGTATGTCTGATCTTACTGTAAAGCACTTTGTGATTTTTATCTGTGAAATGTGCTATATAAATAAATTTTACTTACTTACTTATTAACATTTGGAGAGAGCAGCTTTGCTCCATCCAATGGAGCTTGAATTTAGAATAAACCAACCAAAACTGCAGAGCTAATCTATTTGCTTATATGGAATAGAATAAACACATTGACATTGTACATATACAATGAAACTGTGGGTGCTCCCTATCAACTGTCCAGATATGAAATATAAATAGTAAGACAGCAGAGACAAATATCAGACATGAGAGACATGTAGAGAACAAGAGAAAGGCACACATTAGAACAGACCTTCCCAAAGTGTGTGGCCCGCCCCCTAGGGGGGGTGCAGAGCCATTGCAGGGGGGCGGTATGAAAAGGGAAAACAAACAAACAACGCTTGGATACTGCTAGCACGGGGCGGCCACAGAAACGCAAAGCAGGAGCTGAAGCATCGCTGAATATGTTTCCAAACCAACTTCATTCTAAGCCAAAGACTAGAAAATATGGTGAAGCAAATCTTCCCTTTGGCTTCACCTGCACAAGTGCTGAGGTAGGTCTCCCTGCAGGGTTGGTTTTCCCTGTCGGGAGCAGCGCTGGGCTGTTCAAATCACAGACAAACAGGATCCCACAGCTGTTTATGTTTTTAAACCAATTTTGCGCAGAGAGGCATTTTTGAAAAATGTATTGATAGCAATGTTGAACATTATTACACAGGAAAAAAACAACTACACGTAAAATAATCACACTGTGACACCTCTGCCTTTGTAAATTGAGGGACAGTAACTGCGTGTAAAACCTGCAGACAGTCAGATTAACAGTATTTCGTCTCTATCTGCCATTCTGTGATTCATCTCATGTAAACAATAACGTGGCGCACAGCGTGACGTGAATAAAGGCACATAGCTTTGACGTTGCGTGACGTAAACGCAAAAAGGAGTTTTAAAAAATCTCAGTTTTCGGTGATTTGAAACGCTGTTTACGTGAACGAAACAGCTGCGTGTTCAAGAACACCCGTGTAGGTGCGGACGCAGCGTAAAAGAGTTTATTTTATTACTGCCTGTAATTTATTGCTGTTTACTTGTATTTGCTTAATTGTTTACAAAATGTTTGAGGTGTGAAATAAACCGCAATGGAGCAAAATATGGGCGTGTGTGGTTGGAGGATGTGCTTGTGCCCGCGCGGGGGGGGGGGGACATTTTTCTTGTAAAACAAAGGGGGGCCCAGCAAATAAAGTTTGGGAACCGCTGCATTAGAAGAACAAGTTCCAAGTGCTTGGAAGTAGTGCAGAGGACATGGTCTGGGTAGAGTCTGTGTGTGAGTGGCTGAGTGATCAGGGCCACTCAGACCATGGCTGAGATGGTGTTTGTTAACAGTCCGAATGGCCCCGGGGAAGAAGCTGTTAGTGAGTGTGTGGGACCTGACTGACCAGAGGCGCCGACCGGAGGGCAATGGGTCAAACAGGTGGTGGCCGGGGTGCCGGGGGTCACCTGTGATAGCCCTGGTTTTCCTGAGACAGGAGGATCAGGCGATGACCTCCAGGGGTGTCAGAGGGCAGCCAGGGATGTTTTTGGTGTTTTAATGACCCTCTGTGCAGCCTTCCTGCTCTCAGTCGTGGCCCCTGAGTACCAAACACCAGGCAGGAGGAGAGCACGCTCTCCACTGAAGAGCATTAGCAGCTCCTGGTCCAGGTTATTCTTCCTCAGGACACGGAACAAGCGCAGCCACTGCTGGGCCTTCTGGGCGATGCTGTTGTGGGTCTGAGTGAGATCAGCCGAGATGTGAGTGCCCAGAAACCTGAAGGTGGAGACAAATTCCACCTGTTCTCCATTTACAATGAGAGTGGACCTGTCTGTGCCTACTGAAGTCCATGATGAGTTCTTTGGTTTTAGGATGTTCAGCTTCTGTTTGTTTTCTGAGCAGGAGATATTCTCTTCCTCCATGTAGAATAGAATAGCCCTTTATTGTCATTGTACATATACAGTGAAAATTGCACACGCGCCATAAGGTGCTCCATAATCTGCTGTTATGGCACCGGTCCTGGAGTACATAAGCACACAGCCCGCTGCCCATTAACTTACCGGTGTCTTTGTTGCATCCTGGGGCTGGGGAACCAGCAGCTAGTCACCCAGAATGGCTAACTGAAGGCAGAACAGTCCTGATCCCCAAGGACCCCCAGAAGGGACCAATCCCCTCCAACTACCGGCCAATAACCTGCCTCAGCACCACGTGGCAGCTCCTGTCAGGCATCATAGCGGCTAAGATGAACAGGCACATGGGTCACAACATGAGCGGGACACAAAAAGGAACTGGCAGGAATACCAGAGGAGCAAAACACCAGCTACTGGTAGACTGAACAGTCAGCCGAGACTGCAAGACCAGACTGACCAACCTGTGCACTGCCTGGATGGATTACAAGAAAACCTGACTCAATGCCCCACACCTGGATCCTGGAATGCCTAGACCTGTCTACAACAGATCAACAGGATCCTAAGAGCCCTCATCAGGAACTCAGTGGGGACGTGGCGAACAGCAATAGAGGCCATGTGTTTTTCCACTCCTCTCCTCCTTACCCTTATCTTCCCTGCTTAGCCTCTATGTCCTTGTCTTGTCTCGTGTGCATTACTTTCCCTGGAACAGTCTCTCACTGTCGTTCTCTAAAACCTAAAGAGAATTATGGATTTGATCAACTGGTCTCTGAATGTTATTGACACCCTTTTCTCAACGAGAAGTCTGGGCTCGGGAGAGCCCGAGTGCCCTGGAGGGACTTTCCCTGCTGGATACACGATGGACGGGTGGCAGAACTGGAGGGTCGTGTGCCTGGCGGGACTGTCGATCGAGGACGCTGAAGATATCTACCTATTCGGAACCGTGATAACAGGGTTCATGCTGATCGGAGTTGGCTTAGCCCTGGTTTATCGGAGAAATAAGAGAGCGGAACCGGCTGTTCAAACCCCCCCAAGGCTGCCCGCTGGAATCGAAGCGATGGGATGAGGCGCGACCTCTCACAATGAACGTAATATGGTCAACACCTTGGAGACGCTTGCAGCTGCTGTGAAGGCTCAAAACAACACCATTGAGCGTATGAGGGGAAACATCAGAGAGAGGCCTGCTCACAATGACACCCTTGAGCGACAGTTGGAACACATCACGGAACGGATCACTGCAGTTGTGAAGTCTCAGAATCAAAAGAACGACAACACCATGGAACAGAAGTTTGATACCATCATGGGGAGGCTCGCGGCTCTCCAACGGGAGATTGAGAGACCAGCATCAGAGTGTTAAAGAGCAGCCTGAAAATTCTCCTGGGCTGCTCGCATGGAAATTTACAAAATCAATATCGAAATTGCGAACCCCCATCACGGCGCCAGCTGCAGGCCCAAGGCTGGAGCTGAACTATCACTCCCTGATAACGACTGTGTTACGGCTATTCTTCCCATCCCATGCAAGGCCACCTGGATTGGCTGGAGAACTGTTTACTTAGCCTGATAGGGCGAAGGACACTGTCTCAGCTGAACTATGGACACACACACACACACACTTACACTGATAAGCACGCACTCATCCCCCTCCCTTTCCAAACGCCTTCGATGCTTGTTTCCTGCGGGGGAACACGGCAGGTCTGTGTGCCGCGCTGGAATGATAGCGCTGTGCAGGGCGGCTGCTGTGTTCGCTTCGGATTACTCCTCACCCCCCACCCAATCCTGTGGCTTGTCATGTCTTTCACAATGTTGTACTGTGGACATTTATGTGCCCTGCATGTGGCGACAAATAAAGCTTGATGATACTGATACTGATACTTCAGCTCTTGGGGGAGGCGGACGCCTCTCTCTCCCTTGTCTTTCCTGCTTAGCTCCTATGTCCTTGTCTAGTCTCGTCTAACTCTAACCCTCAGAGATCCTTTCAGTCTCGTTCTTGTTCTCTAAAAAGTTAAGAAGAATTATAACTGTTGATTTGATCAACTGGTTCCTGAGTGCAGTTGACACTCTCTTCTCTACGAGGAGCCTGGGTTCGAGAGAGCCCCAGTGGAGGGACATTCCCTGCTGGATACACGATGGATGGGTAGCAGAAGTGGCGCGTCGTGTGGCTGGCGGGTCTGTCTATCGAGGACATTGAAGACATCTACCTATTCAGAACCATGACAACGGGGTTCTTGCTGATCTGAGCTGGTTTGGCCCTAGCTTATCAGCGGCAGCTGGACGCTTGAAGACCAATGCCGACGAGAACAACAACAAATTCTCCCCTGATAGCAACAACGAGACTCCCTAACTCTCTCACCAGTTCCCTCCAGGCCACCTGCGTAGGCTGCAGACTGTTGATCTTCGCTTAATTGGGTGAAAGGACATTTCCTCAGGCTGAACGCAAGCCACACATCCTCACACGCACGCACACAGACAAAAAGGCCATGTCTACACTAATACGTTTTGATCTTTTTCTCTCTGTTTTGGCCTCCCGTCCACACTGAGACGGCGTTTTCGGTCAAGGAAAACTGAGCTTTTTGAAAATGCTCTCCAAAGCAGATACGTTTGAAAAACGCAGCTTTTGCGTTGTGGTGTGGACTGTGAAAATGGAGGCTTTGTAAAACCATGATGCATTTTAGTCATGTGATGCAGTCATCTGACCAATTCAACTAAGGTGGTGGACAGCATTTTGTTTGCTGTCAGTTTTGACAGACCTATTAAAGGTTAATATCAGTCTGTACATGCTCCAGATAGCTTTTCTTCCAATTCTTTAATTCTCACTCGTTTTTGCAACTTTGCACTCTCATATTACTCGCTGCAACAACTCCACCTCATTGTCAGTCCATTTAAAAGATTTGGTGCTTTTCCTTCACATTTTGCCGCGATGTTTCAAAGAGCCGCAAAGTAAAAAAACAGCAGAAAGAAATGAGGGAGGTTGAATTGTGTTACTTTACTGGAACGTAAGCGTTTTTGGCTGTTTCAATGTGGACGAACAACTCTTTGAAAATGATAGTGTGGACACGGAGCAGTTTTAGACGAAGGTAGTCAAACTTAGGGGATCGAACTACCAGAAGGCAACATTGCAGACATCGAGGACAGCTACAAGTACCTGGGGATCCCACAGGCAAATGGGAACCATGAAGAGGCCGCTAGGAAAGCTGCAACCACCAAGTACCTGCAGAGCGTCAGGCAAGTCCTGAGGACTATCAACACCTACGCCCTACCTGTGATCAGGTACCCTGCTGGGATAATAAGCTGGCCAAAGGAGGAGATAGAAGCCACTGACATCAAGGCAAGAAAGCTCCTGACCATGCATGGAGGGTTTCACCCCAAGTCCAGCACCCTGAGGCTGTACGCTAAGTGGAAGGAAGGAGGTTGGGGACCGTTGAATGTCAGCACCTCAAATGGTAAATGGCGTGTATTTATATAGCGCTTTACTAGTCCCTAAGGACCCCAAAGTGCTTTACATATCCAGTCATCCACACATTCACACACTGGTGATGGCAGCTACATTGTAGCCACAGCCACCCTGGGGCGCACTGACAGAGGCGAGGCTGCCGGACACTGGCGCCACCGGGCCCTCTGACCACCACCAGTAGGCAACGGGTGAAGTGTCTTGCCCAAGGACACAACGACAGACTGTCCGAGCCGGGGCTCGAACCGGCAACCTTCCGATTACAAGGCAAACTCCCAACTCTTGAGCCACGATCGTGCTGGGTCTGGTGTCAGTTACCTCAGGCAGCAGAAACGTGAGAACGAAGAGGAGCAAGAGGAGGCACCATCATGGAAGGACGGGCCCCTGCACGGTATGTACCACCAGCAGGTAGAGTAAGTGACTGATATCCAGAAATCCTACCAGTGGCTGGACAAAGCTGGACTGAAAGACAGCACAGAGGCACTAATCATGGCAGCAGAAGAACAAGCTCTGAGATCCACAGAGGCTGGAGTCTATCACACCAGGTGCAGGTTGTGTAAAGATGCCCCTGAGACAATCCAGCCATATCCTTCATATTCATGTTATTTTAAATGGCTGAATTTGTGTTAGTACAAGTTCCTTACTGAGGATTTTTTGTGTGTTCCTGGTTGTGGTTTTATCTGCTCAGTGACTGTCGATAATAACTGTGCTGCATCTGGTACAGTACATTTTGTCATTTGGGATTTTAATGTTTGACCTTTGACTCATTGTATTGACTTTGAGTACTCCGGGAGAGTAGAAAAGCGCTATATAAGAATCAGTCCATTTACCATTTTACCATTTACTTGTCAGTTACATTTGCATCAGTATAATTTGCTTACTGATGATGTGTTTTTATGTTCCTCTTTGTGATTGGACCTCAACAAAGTTAAAGTAGAAAATGAAATCAAGGTGTAACAGTTTAACTAGAATTTTTAAACTCTGATTTCAGGTTCTACTCGGAGCTCGAGCCTTTGTCCAGAGCAGCAGAACCCGAGGCTGCTGTGCGTTCAGGAGTCAGGTGACCTCAGGCTCCACCCGCTCTCGCACCGATTTTCATCACAGATGTTTTTTATCAAAGTGAAATCTGGAAACCACATCTGTATTTTTCTGACACGTGTGAGCTGCTCCAGATGTTGTCAGTCATATCACGTCTCTCTTCTCCAGATGTTGTGCCAGCTGCTTTACTCCTGCCTCTGTCTGCTCTCTGCTGCCTCCTGCTCCCTGGTCAGTGCCACTGGTCTGTCTCAGGGTCCCCTCTGCCTCTACAACGACTCCTCTGGTCCCACCTGGGGGGTCCCGCTGCAGCCCCTCCCAGGCCGGTGAGACACACTCACACAGATGTTCTGAACTGGTTTTAGTGGTTTCCTGTCTCTCTGTCCTCAGACACTCGGAGTAATGTCAAAGATGTTTTCTTTGTAGCCTCGGACAGATGTTTCCTTGTACTCTTGGGCAGATATTTTCCTGTCTCCTTAGACACTCGGGATACCTGTTCAACAGGACTCTGTGGTCTGGGGTCTGCTTGGAGCCCAGCTCGGTGGTCCAGTGGAACTTGGTCCTGTTCAGTGTGATGGGGACTGTGAGCGGACTGCAGACGGTCCTCTGTGGGGCCAACATCCTGAACTCCATACTTGGCCTGATTCTGGGCCGGGGCCTCTCCCACAGTAAGGTCTGTGGGAGAACACACCTTTGGACCATCTATTTATAACGTCTGCTCCAGATTTAGCAGTTTATTCATATCGCACGTGTGTGTGTGTGTTTCTATGTTTCAGATCAGTCCAGTTTCAGTTTGACGTGAGTTCGATCCTGGGAGCTCCAACTGTGATACACAGAATTAAAATTAAAAGTCTTTCACTGATGCACTTTAGATAATCAATAGCATGAAGATCAATAACCTGAAATACCTCGACCTTACGCAGGATTGCAGTACATGTACCTTTTAATAATTATTTATTTATTTTCCTGAATAAAACTATTCAAACATCCAGTTAAGCTAAATAATCAATAATAAAATAATATCCTCGTGCTTAATAAGAGCTTCAACAAATTCAAATGTTTGGTTAAAAAAAAACAACTAAATCATTGATTTTTGTTTTCAAAGTTAAACTCAGATTTTTATTGATTATGTTGTTTACTGATCATTTTATTAAACTTTTTATTTTTTTAATTAATTTATTTTGATTAGCATTCAGATATCTCAGTGTATACAGAATAAAGATCTACCACAAAGAAAGCACGAGACAAGGCTAATCAACAGTTATTGGCTGAAGCATACGCTTATGCTGTTTGTGTTTTTGTGATAATCCATAAAAACAAATAAAACTAAAAGTGTTAAAGATGTTGTGGTTTTAGTTGCAGAGATAATATCTGCAGATGTCACAGTTCTGATTACACTGATCATTCAGATAAGAACAACACAGCGCAAACAACAACGCTCTGTATTTATTCATGTGTTTGTGGAGTTTGCAGTGTGATGTTTCGAGGTTATGGTCCATGTGGATGATGGTCCAGTGTGGCGTCTTTGAACCCTGAGCCATCCTGTTCTGTCTCAGTCTGTTTTATCTGCAAGCTTGCAGCACATAAAGCTGAGTTTTCCTCCTGTATTTGGGTGCATTATGACTCCAACTCCAACCTGTCTGGGGGTTTTGCAGGACTGTGTTGCTGACATAAAATTGTGGTTGGTGCTCAGCTTTTTAAACTTGAATGCACCAACAAACACTATTACACTATTCAGACTCTCGCTCCTCTTTTAAGGACGACCTTGGCCCTGAATGTCAAGGTGACCTCAGATGAAGCAGGGCTCAGACGCACAGCTCCAAGTGAACTCCACTGCATTAATGTGTGAGTGAGCCAGAGGTCACACCCTGACTACGCACGTAGACAAGTACCATACACACACGTGCGATGGATCATGGCTCAGGTTTCTTTTTTAATCATGTGACAAACAGGAAGTAGAGCCGTGAGGATGAAAGTGGAGTCAGACTCTGGTTCAGCAGCTAAATGCAGCGGCTGTTTCAGAGCCACGTCTGCAGTGTGAAATGCAGACACGAGTGAGGCCCACACTCCCTGTGACGGCAGGCTCTGCTGAGGCAGGTGGGCTGGTTAATGGGTTGTGAGGGTGGAGTTAAAATGGGGTTGTCTTCCTGATCTGACTGTAGGTGGTGTGTTTGAGGTCAGGGTCAGTCCAGTTACGCTTGCCATCTCAGTGTAACGCCTTGTGTGTGTGTGTGTCCACGTGTCTTGTTTCCCCGCTTTGTTCCCATGTTCTCCTTGTGTTCAGCGTCATGTCTCCCAGCCCGTTGTGTCCTCTGTACGTGTTCCGTAGTTTGATCCGTGTCTCGTCTCCCATTGTCACTTCCCTGTTCACTTGTTTAGTCCGAGTGTCTTACTCTGCCTATTTCCTGTTTTATTTTGACAGTCCCGTGTTCCATGTTCGGTGTGTTTAATTTTGCTTCCCCTGTGGAGTCATGTTCATCTGGCAGCTGGTTCCATCGGTACCTTTCTGTGTATTTACGCCCTCTGTCTCCCTCTGCTGGTCGTCTGATCATCTGCTAAGCTCCTCGTGTCTCATATCTATTTCCTAGTGTTCCTGGTTTTCATGTATTTATTTTCCCAGTTTAGGTTTTTGCGATTAGTTTCTCTTTTTCGTGTGTGGTTCATGTTTTCGGCCATAATAAAAGACACGTTTTCTGTTCAGATCAGCACTGTTTCCACGTTTCGTGTGTCTGTCTTTGGGTCCACTACTGTCCACTCCACAGACCATGACATGACAACATGAGCTGAAGCTCAGGAGGGCTCAGAGGGCTGATTGATCAATCATCACACAAGTATTTTTTATTATTTATTTATTTTCTTATTTTGTCTGCTGCCCGTCATGGCCCCCTTGTCAAACCCTGTTGTCGTACCCCTTGACACCTTCCCCCATATCTCTGCTCAAAGTGCCAAAACCTCAGCCGGTGAGTGTTTGATTTCTATTTATTCATGTGGTGTTTCTGCTCCCTCCGCACCCTTGCTCTTGAATAACTTTCAAAATATACTGTATATCTAAAACCCAAAGCAGGCTGCCTGTGTACGGGAGCTGTCAGGAGGCTGTCATGTTAGTCTGCTCTGCCTGGCATACACACTGTCTTATGAATTCATGAGCTTGAAGTAGAAAAATATCTGTAAAACTGTGCGTGTAGCTGTCTGTGTGTACACGTTTACCTTTGATTATACATTTGCATGTAGGTGGCACAGCTTTGATGACATGTTAAACACAACACTGCAAAAATGAAAATAGGCACCGATGAGAAATGATCTTTACAAGTCTGTGCAATTTTTAGTTGATATATATACATGCAGCCAGCATGGATTCATGTGCATGATGTGACTTTAACCACATAAAAAGACCCCAATTCACCAGCCAGAGAAGATTCTTAAGTTTCTCAGCTTTTTCATGTAAAGGTTTTGGTCTAATCAGCCCTCAGTCTGTGCTGATTTAACATCGGAGCCCATTTCTCCCTGTCCTTAATCAGGCTCTCATCATGTTTCCTGCACGCCATGAATGATTCACTGTCGGTCAGATCTGAGCACGTGGACAGCCTCTAAAGGACTTGAGCGACCGTGGCTCAGGGGGTTGGGAAGCGCATCTGTAACCGGAAGGTCGCCGGTTCAATCCCTGGGCTCTCTGTCCTGGTCGTTGTGTCCTTGGGCAAGACACTTTACCCTACCGCCTACTGGTGTTGGCCAGAGGGGCCGATGGTGCGATATGGCAGCCTCGCCTCTGTCAGTCTGCCCCAGGGCAGCTGTGGCTACAACTGTAGCTGCCTCCACCAGTGTGTGAATGTGAGAGTGAATGAATAGTGCCATTGTAAAGTGCTTTGGGTGCCTTGAAAAGCGCTATATAAATCCAATCCATTATTGTTTTCTGTCTAGAAGTTCTGTAACATCTTCCAGCCTTTTAAGATGAAACGGGAGCTCGAGAGATGAAGGGGGCATATTATAATATCACAGAAGACTTCTCTCTGATAAACCTTCGCCATGGTGCTGCTCTGCAGGTCACTGACGGTTGAAGACGAAAGAGCCTGGGTAAAAGAAAGGGGAGAAAGAAAGAGGGAAAGAAAAACAGTGGGGAAGAGGGACGGGGATAAAGGGCAAAAAACAAAAACCAACAAAATAAGCAGACAAAAAATCCATCTATCAATCACCTGGGGTGGCTGTAGCTCAGGTGGCAGAGCAGGTCAGCCACTAATCAGAAGGTCGGTGGTTCGATCCCAGGCTGCATCCTGGCTGCATGCCAAATATCCTTGGGCAAGATACCAACCCCGTGTTTGCCTACTGGTGGCGCCAGTGTCCGGCAGCCTCGCCTCTGTCAGTGCGCCCCAGGGCAGCTGTGACTACAATGTAGCTTGCCATCACCAGTGTGTGAATGACTGAATGTAGTGTAAAGTGTAAGTGTAAAGTAGTGTAAAGTCCTATGGACTAGAAAAGCGCTATACAAATGCAGGCCAGGCCATCACCTGTTGAGAATGAAAAAAGAGTTAATGATCTGCTCTCATTTGTTTCCTTGTAAATGTGACACCATGCCCTACCTGGAATCCACCTGTGCAGGTATTTTTACAGGCTGTTTGTTCTCCGAGAGGTTGGACCGGTCGGGCTGCTTCACCTGAGAGGAGGCGGACAAGGTTTAACGGCATATTGTATGTTTTACGATAAGGGAATTCTTAGGGACTTCCAATCAATAAAAGATCAATACCAGTTAAGTAAAACGGACTTTTTTAGGTTCTTACAAATTAGGCATCATCTATATAATTTTATACCTAAGAGAACAGATCTTTTTTCTTTACCTGTTCTGAGTATATTTGTCAAGGCCTATCAGGCTGACACAGGCCTTAAGGTGATTTCAAGATTGTACAAGGGTATACAAGAGGTTAAGAAGTGGAATACTACCTACATCAAAAAAAAATGGGAAAATGAAACAAATATAGCAATATCAGATAACATTTGGTATGAGCAATGCGCTTTTCAGTGGAGAATTTCTAGTTCTAATACATGGAGATGTTACGGTTGGAAGAGTATCTGTAGGTTTTTTATTACCCCTGCACAAAGTAAACATTATTTTAATCACTCTAATTGCTGGAGAAATTGTGGGGCCCAAGGAGTAAAACATTTTCATCTGTTCTGGTCTTGCCCAAGGATCAACATTTTTTGGGTATTGATCCACTCTGAGTTGCAGATTATTTTTGGTATGCAGCTTCCCTTTAATTGGGACGAACTTTTGTTTGGATATTTATACTCAGTAAATGTAGATAAAATGTCTAAGCAGTTGTATGATATCCTGAGTTTGGCTGCCCGTAAAATTATTACCAAGAAATGGCTTAGTGTGAAAATTCCATCACTGGGTGATTGGCATGAGACTGTACATGGGATGTTTAAAATGGAAAGAATTACCTTCATTAAAAGACTCCAGTTTGATATATTTAGTGAAATTTGGGGTAAATGGAAACACTACATCCGGTTAAGGAGACCCGATCTTGTTTGAATCTCTGTAACTATATATGCCACATTTCTGAATCGTTATGTGTTTATATGTATATGTTAGTATGTATGAGACTACAAGTGAACACATATGTAAGTAGGTATGTGTATGTATGCTTAAGAATATGGGTGTGTGAGTGAATATGTGTGTGCGAGTACATACACACTAGAGGGTACACCCGTCTGTTTTTCTTATTTTTATTTATTTATTTTTTTTATTATTTACGTCTGTTCTTGATTATATGTTTATTTTGGATTATTTGTGTTTATATAGGTTGTTTAATAAAAAGAGAATAACAAAAAAAAGAAAAAAGAGAAAACAAGCTGAAGAAAAAAAAAGAGCAACACAATAAACAGCATCACAATGATATATGGGAATATGACAGTAAATACTAAATGTTAAACATTATTGTGCAGCACATAAGATCAACAGAACACAGTGTGCTTTGAGGTAGGAGCCAAAAAGGGTGTAGTTTGTGGGTGTGATCACCCGTGTGTACACCTGTGAGCATGGACGCGCTTGTTTTTTTAAAAGGTTCCTTCATGTAATGATCTGCTAGAGGGTGTGGGGGGGCCACAGCCCCGTCCTCCAGGGCATGAAGCAGGTATGGACGAGATCAAGACTCCAGACATCCAGAGGCCCTCAGAAGGAAGCAGAGGAGCCGAGTCATGTGTCGAGCTCAGAGTTTGAAATCAGCCATTTCCTCTAATTCTTTTATGTGCAGCCCAGCAGCTCAGAGTGCGTGTGGTCATGTGGTCATGTGAACATGTGCTGATTCTGCTTTCCTGCTGAGTGTCACTCTGCTGCAAACAGTGAACACACCTGTTCAGCCAATCACATTAATGCCCTCTGATCTGATATCAGGTCTCCTTCATCAGGATGTGGGACAGGAGGTGTTCATGTTTCCATGGAAACAGCTGTAATGTGCAGCCGTCACCTTAGAGACCAACAGCAGCACTGAGCGCGCTCAGACACCAAATGATTGACTGTAATTCAAACTCTGTTCTCCCGCTCTGTGCCGAAGATTCATCGTCATCAGTAAAACAAAACGAGTTTTATTTGAACCTTTGAGGTTTTCACCGTTCAGCAGAACTCTGTATGTGTGAGTGTGTGTGTCTGAGTGTGAGTGACGTCTGGGTGTGGGCGAGGCCTCGCTTGCCGCACCTGTCGTAGGTAAATGTAAGTGCGACAGAGCCAAGAACACGGAAGTGACCGTGTGGCCGGAGGCTCGCTGCGCTGTTTCCTGATTATTGGAGCTTTGTATTGATTGTTGATGATGACTGGGGGCGCGACCATCCCGCTGAAGCTGCTCGCGCTCGGGCTCGTGCTGGCTTCGGGTCTGGCTATGGACTGCAGTTGGAACCAGTCCACCGACCCCAAACAGGTCCCGGATTTCGAGGCTGGCGGAGCGCGGCTGCTGAGCAATGTGATGGAGCTCGATCCCAAGAGTTGTCGGGCGATGTGCTGCGCGCTCCCGGACTGCGACCTGGCTGTGATCGGGTTTCCGACGGACGGACCGACCCACTGCAAGCTGGTGGGCTGTGGGGACGGCCACGACGCCTGCACACTTCGTCCCAGTAGCCAGTTTGAGGTTTACCGTAAGCTCGTGGCGGAAAAGGCCGACGGAGATGCGCAGGAGGGCGGCCAGGAGGAGAACAACATGCCGCAGGTGCAGCGCTGGGAGCCGCGGAGCAACGGGTCTAACAACAGTAAGAAGCTTTGATTATTGATCGACAGGCAGAGCCGTAATGGAGCTGACAGATCAGGCTGAACATAACTGATCCTTTACCTAATCGATAGATGGCTCATTGATCAGTCTGCAGGGAGAAACCTGATCAGTTTAACTTGATTATTGGTCGTTATTATTATTATTATTATTGATTTCCTCCTTCGTGCTGAAGACTTTCAAAATAAAAGAAACAAAAGAAGGCGGAGTCAGAGCTGACTCAGTAATGACCTCATTCACTGAAACCTTTGAGAATACTGAGCTCATACTTCCTGATCAATAACAGAGTTGGCGTGTGAATCTGTGAAAAGGGAGTCGCTGTGGGCGGCGCATTTGGTGCCTCATTGTTGTTGAGCAATGCTGCCCATCCTGCTCTGCTGCATTGTTACCTGCACAGGTGAACTGCAGACACAAACCCGTGACCTGTGGCCTCTTTGTGACGCTTCACGCTCTGGTTGATCAGAGACATATTCACACTAATGTCAACAGGAAGCGCCAAACATGGACTGAACCTGAGAGCGTGGACGCTGTGGTCATTATTATAATAATGATAAAAACAAGTGAAATTGATGTCACAGAGAAACTGACCTTTGACCTTTTTAGTCTAACGTGACGGATGAGGCTTTCAGCTGCTCAGTGATTACCTGAAACAGAGAGCTTTATGAGCACAAGTGAAGAAGAAACCCGCAGTGCATCATGGGAGCCCCCGGCAGCCTCTCTCGGGTCGAGCACCTCTGAGAGTTAATGATCTGCTCTCATTTGTTTCCTTGTAAATGTGACACCATGCCCTACCTGGAATCCACCTGTGCAGGTATTTTTACAGGCTGTTTGTTCTCCGAGAGGTTGGACCGGTCGGGCTGCTTCACCTGAGAGGAGGCGGAGCCCTCACCTGTTTGTTTGAAGGTGATTTAAACACCTGAGATTTTCATGAGGTTTGGGTTTTTGAGTCCATCTACTGTCCAGTTTATTTTGCTGGCACACCCATAATGCACCTGGTTTTCTGGATTAACTCATTGGTGTTACCTGATACGTCAACACTCCTTTCTTTGTATTTTGGTTGGAAGGTCAGCTGAAGCCATGGCAGCGCCTCCACCGTGGCTCACAGATGGCTGCAGACTCTCAGTGTGGGATCTCCTCATACATACTGATGTGGATCCATCGCTCCGTCACACCTGGTCCTCTTCAGTCCAGTTCTCGTGTCATTTTCAGACCTCAGTCTTTTCTCCTGTGTCCCCTCATGTGGAATGACTTCCTGACAGCCGTCCTTCACTGAGACCTGTCTGATGAGGCTTCAGTGGACACTAGATGATCGTCATTAGTAGATGATACTTTGAGTGTTAGTTTTACACTTTTTAAGTTCTTACTGTGAGGAGGGCGTTTGAAAAAACATGTGACTCCAGAGTCTGAGCCTCGTCAGGGAAGGTATATTTACCAAACTAATAAGTGTTAAAAACGTCTCATTCGTTTAGTTTCCACGACCACTAACTTTGTTAGTGTTCTTTCTTTTTCCAAACATCTAGTTCTTATTTTTATTTTAGTGCGCTATGATGACCGTGACAAAGAGCCTAAAGACAGTTTAAAACTGGTTCTTTGCTCAGGTGTCTGTTATGAGCAGAGACAAAACTGGCTCATCTTTGCATCAGAAGCCTGAGGTCAGAGGTCAACAAACAAACGCACTCCTTCAGGAAGCTGGAGAGCTGTTGCTCAAGAGCACTTTGAAAATTACAGGAAACTGACAGGGTTTGAACTCAGCCAATCAGAGAGCGCCGAAAGATTATCAGTGCTGTTATTGACGGTGTCTCTGTTGTCTCTCTCAGTTCGCTGTCGCTTGCCGATGAAGGTGGGCCCGTGTCGCGCTGCCTTCCCACGCTTCTTCTACAACGTGACGAGCGGGAACTGCAGCGGCTTTGTGTACGGCGGCTGCGAGGCCAACAGAAACCACTTTGAGTCTCAGGAGGAGTGTGAGGCCACCTGTTCCGGGGTCACAGGTAAACTTCCTGTTTATGTTTGTTTAAAGGAACAGTGCCTATTTAAGTACACGGGGAATATAAATTCATCGTTGACTGTGTGGGGATGAGGCGCGCAGGCGGATTTCACCTGCAGGTTGAAAAAAAAAAAAACGACACACGCGAGCGTCATTAAAACACAGATCCACGGCACACGTTACAGATCGGATATGAAACCACTCCTTTAAAGTCACAGACTAATGACGTGTTTGATAATCAGTAACCAACGTTTGACTGATCGAGCACACAGACTGTGAGGGTCATTATTAAACCGACTGTGGGGGGGCTCTGGCTGTGACAGCTGTGGGGTCAAAGTTCACAGCACAAATCTTTGTCCTTTCTTAAATTTCCTTCATTAAAATCATTTTTGTCCTCCGTGTTTCTGAATCAAACAACAGCAGCTGAGCGGCTCGCATCTTCTCCCATCTGAGATGATTTGATTGGACAATCAGATCAGGTGACTTTTCCTGTCAGACACTCGATTTTCAGATTATTACGACACTGCTTAAAGGCACCATGATCACAGAGGACACACACACAGTATCAAAGGTGTGTTTACTCACGCAGTAAAAACATTAAAATCTGATCTAAAGAATGTAAAAGGGGCGGGACTAACAGCTGGTTTGTTTAAGGTGGTCTGGTGTTTGTACCTGAGTGAACCAGAACTGGATCAGTTTAACGTTTTTGTTCCAGGTAAACCAGAGAACACCTGGTTTACTTCAAC
The DNA here is from genome assembly GCF_057381845.1 of Rhamphochromis longiceps. Lineage (NCBI taxonomy): Eukaryota > Metazoa > Chordata > Actinopteri > Cichliformes > Cichlidae > Rhamphochromis > Rhamphochromis longiceps. Next base: position 41,842,523 of record NC_140570.1, on the reverse strand, counting down.
CTGGTTCAAGGTTCAAGGTTCTTTATTTGTCACATGCATAGTTATACAAGTATAACACACAGTGAAATGTAGCCTGACACGCTCCTCGACATGTGCAAAAAAATTGGGGGGGGGGGGGGGGGTGTAGAGGGAAAAACATTATATATATATACACACACACACACATATAGTATATACATTGGGTGAATGTGCAGTAGCAGCAGCAAGCAGGTGAATTCTGTACATTAATATGAATAGACATCTGACTATTTTACAGGATAGACAATATAAACATATTTAAAATTAAAGGAATTGAAATGTACATTGTGCCTTGGTTTAGTGTCTGGAAGAGTCCTGACTCAGTCAATTATAGATGATGTGAGAGGGCGGGTGTGTGTGTTTAGGGCACGGATGGCTTGGGGATAGAAGCTCCTCTTGAGTCTCTCTGTCCTTGCCCGGAAGATGCGGAACCTTCTACCAGATTGCAGAAGTTGGAACAGGTTGTTGCCAGGATGGGACGGGTCCTTCAGTATCTGCGCTGCTCTAGTCCGGCATCTCCTGGTGTAGGTGTCCTGAAGCGGGGGGAGAGCAATCCTGCAGCAGCGTTCTGCTGTACGGATCACTCTCTGGAGAGCTTTTTGGTCCTTCACACAGCTGTTCCCAAACCACGATGTCATGTTCTGTGTGAGGATGCTCTCCACAGCGCCTGTATACAACCTGCTGGACGATCAGTGGAGTGTGTCCTCTCACCATCAGCTTTCCTTTAAAAGGACAGCTTTGGCTTACCTGTACTCAGCTGATGAGTTTACAAAAGCAGCACTGTAAACCCACATGACAGCATTCATGCCCCCGATTGGTTGAGTGTTCAACTGGAAGGACGGGCATTCTTCATTTAGGTGCTGCACCTGGTTACACCTGTGGAGCACACCTGGTCAAAGTAAACTGTGTGTGTTTTTCCAGGCCCAGTTCTCCCTGATGAGTCCACTCCTGCTCCTCCTCCTGTTAAAGCTCCTCGGATGGCTCCAAATGTTCTGGTTGAATCTGATCCAGAATCTGCTGACTTTGACAAATCTGGTAACGCCACCCCGACTCACCAACCAATCACTGATCAATAACACTGATCATTTATAACACCTGTCACTACTGCAGTACTCCAGTACTACTAGCAGTCCCACTCAAGTTACCTTTGAAAAGTACTTCTTCTAGAGGAAGATGCAGTGCTGCCACCTGCAGGACAACCAGGTTCAAACAGTGCTGCAGTATGGCTGTGAACAGGAAGTTTTTGTCACAGTTTTATGAAAAATAAAAAAAATTGCCTTTAAATTTAATTTTAGACAAAAAGTAAAACACAGGTATACAAGTAGACAGGTAGGAACAGGAAGTAAAACTCAGGTCCGAAAACAGGAAGTGACTAACCGCCTTTCTTTCTCCCTCCTGCAGAGGTAACTGCCGAGGGAAATGATATGATATCCTTTTACTCTTTCACAAATATGAAACTTTTACCTGCCTCTCCATATAAGTGACACCTGTGTGGTGTTGTCCAATCAGAGTACTGCGAGGCGAAGCCTGAAACGGGTCCCTGCAGAGCATCGCTGAGGCACTGGTACTACAACCGAGAGACAGGAAACTGTGAGATGTTCATGTACGGAGGCTGCAGAGGAAACAAGAACAACTACCCAACCAGAGAGAGCTGCATGCAGACCTGCACAGGTGAGAGACACATGCACATCAGCTGAGGGTACCTGCACAGGTGAGAGATCCAAGATCCTGACCTGTCGGGCAGGTGGAAGAGCGTTCGCTGACGTGTTTGTCTTCTGCAGTGTCCGTCCTTCCATCCTCTAAGAAATCCGCAGATGAGGACTCCTCAGACAACAAGGGTAAGAAATGAAACGCACCCTTGCTGCAGCATGTCACCTGACTGTGGGTGGAGCTAGAGCACACATGATTAGGTTGATATGGGGACTGCTGCTGGCACGGTGCAGTTGCAATGTGGGTAATGTAGGCGGCAGCTGGAGGAGAGTGTGATTGCGCCCGTGTGTGTTACAGGGATGTGCACAGAGAAGCCGGACTCCGGGCCCTGCCGTGCCGCCTTCACAATGTTCTACTACGATCTAGACTCCGCCTCCTGCCGGCCCTTCATATATGGCGGTTGCCGTGGCAATTACAACCGGTATGGCAGCGAGGATGAGTGCATGAGTAGCTGCAGTGGAGGTAAAGAGACACCGCCTACATCCATCTTAAAGTGGCCCTCGTCACGGTGAACTCTGACCTCTGCTTCTCTTTCAGGTCGGCTTGACTTTCATGATAAAGTCCAAAACCACTGGACCGCAGGTGAGTGTGTGTCTGCCTGTGTGTGTGTGTCTGCCTGTGCGTGTGTGTGTTTCTGTGTGTGTGTGTTTCTGTGTGTGTGTGTGTGTCTGCCTGTGCGTGTGTGTCTGCCTGTGCGTGTGTGTCTGCCTGTGCGTGTGTCTGCCTGTGCGTGTGTGTGTTTCTGTGTGTGTGTGTGTGTGTCTGCCTGTGCGTGTGTGTGTTTCTGTGTGTGTGTGTCTGCCTGTGCGTGTGTCTGCCTGTGCGTGTGTGTGTTTCTGTGTGTGTGTGTGTGTGTCTGCCTGTGCGTGTGTGTCTGCCTGTGCGTGTGTGTGTTTCTGTGTGTGTGTGTCTGCCTGTGCGTGTGTGTGTCTGTGCGTGTGTGTGTGTGTGTGTGTGTGTCTGCCTGTGCGTGTGTCTGCCTGTGCGTGTGTGTGTGTGTGTGTGTGTGTGTGTGTGTCTGCCTGTGCGTGTGTGTGTGTGTGTCTGCCTGTGCGTGTGTCTGCGTGCGTGTGTGTGTGTCTGCGTGTGTGTGTTTGTGTCTGCGTGTGTGTGTTTGTGTCTGCGTGTGTGCGTGTGTGTGTGTGTGTCCGCGTGTGTTTCTGTGTGTGTCTGCCTGTGCGTGTGTGTTTCTGTGTCTGCGTGTGTGCGTGTGTGTGTTTGTGTCTGCGTGTGTGCGTGTGTGTCCGCGTGTGTTTCTGTGTGTGTCTGCCTGTGCGTGTGTGTTTCTGTGTCTGCGTGTGTGCGTGTGTGTGTTTGTGTCTGCGTGTGTGTTTGTGTCTGCGTGTGTGTGTGTGTCTGCGTGTGTGTGTGTGTCTGCCTGTGTGTGTGTGTGTCTGCCTGTGTGTGTGTGTGTGTGTGTGTGTGTGTGTGTGTGTGTGTGTCTGCCTGTGCGTGTGTGTGTGTCTGCCTGTGCGTGTGTGTTTCTGTGTCTGCGTGTGTGCGTGTGTGTGTTTGTGTCTGCGTGTGTCTGTGTGTGTGTCTGCCTGTGCGTGTGTGTGTGTCTGCCTGTGCGTGTGTGTGCGTCTGCCTGTGTGTGTGTGTGTGTGTGTGTGTTTTCAGGGCTGTGCTTCAGCTGATGTCCAACATGGGCTCCGCAGCACAAATAAACACAGCTCTGCAGAGAACCTTTCACAATAAAAGCGCTGAGTTTCATCTTCATCTCCTGCAGCCTTCTTCCTCTTCGTCACGCTGACAGCCATCTCTGCCCTGCTGCTGGCCACACTCATCATCATCACGCTGAGACGGCACCGCCTCTCCCGCCGCCGGTCCTCCAGGTAATAGAAGGCTGCCCGTCTAAACTCTGGTGGGGTTGGTCGGTGGGTGGCGTGGCAGACTTGACGTGCAGGAGCTGTTTCAGTGACGCTCTTCCTGTTTCCTGTCTCTCAGCGATAAGGAGGAGCTGCTTCCAGATGAGCAGGCGTCCGTAGACTCCCTCCCCCTCCCTGAGAGCCCCAAACTGGATCAGAAGGCCTGAGGGGGCGTGGCTGAAGGCGTCGCTGAGTGTGGGGGCAGGGCTTGTTGTGATGCTGCTGTCAGAGACGCTTGAAGGTCTCAGCTAAATAAAACCTCCCCTTTCCTTCGTGTTGCAGCACAATTACACTGCGTCTGTTACTGAGTAATCAATCACTGTATCGATCTGCACTGATCAGAGCTTTAACTTCCTGATATTAAAGGAGCAGTCCTTCTAATTTAACCAAACACATTAGTGAGAAATTTGATGAAGAGCTTTAGTTTATGTTTTGTTTTTTTACATAATCAATCACTCTGTGAAGCTTTAGATTACCCTCATCCAGCAAAACATCTGAACCAATAATCAAAGTGAATCTCGAGTCGGGTCAGGTGATCTGTACCTCACAGCTGATGAAACTAAACAGTTTTCTAATTTGAACATGAAATTGATCAGAAATGTTGTAGAAGGCAATAATTACTGAACAGAACATCACCTCTGTGTAGTGACACACCTGGCAGGTGCTGAGGAGTCACTTTAAAAAGAACATTTGGTGATGATGTGATCACAGCAGCAAGCAGCTGATTGGTTGAGCGTGGACCATCTGTGCTCTGGTGTGTACTAATCCCCTCACAGATGCTCCTCCCAGCTCACGCAGGTACCATCCAATGGAGCTGAATCTGATTCTCAGACTGCAAGTTCTGTCACTCAGGTGTGAATCGTGTGGGTGGAGTCAGTTTGAGCTTCTATGTGGAGGGAGTAGTACACAGCAGTGACTCTAAGTTTAATGAAGACTTTCAGCTTATTAAACTCCTGCTTTTGGCAGTTTTCAGACTCCATCCATGAAACTCGCCGATGGGTTTCTTTTTCTGCTGAGCAGCCCTTTAACCTCGTGTGCCAGGTGTGTTCCTCTGTGTAAACATAGATGTTTGTTGATCATGATCCGTGATGTCATCGATTCCATTGATCAGTAATAGTTTTTTTTCAGCATTCCAGTTTTGTGTTAAAAATAAAATTGTTTCTCACGCTTAAATAAATGGATGGGGGTCTTTGATCATCTCAGGGGCAGGTCTGTGGCGGTACTATTTTCTAACTAATTACAGCATATCCTTTGGCCCAGTGGTGGGCTCAGAGAAGAATGTGGTGCAGGTGTTGCTGGACCTGCAGCTCCTTTGTGGTTCACACCTATAAGCATGTGTGTGATCAGCTCAGGGGTGTTTAATCAGAGCATTCAGTGCAGCGTCTCCTTCGGCTGGATGCTAGAGGACTTTAGCTCACTCAGATTATTGATCAGACCCTAACCTGAGGTCAAACTGAGCGCACTACGTGTCCCACAATGCACCTGGGGACTTGATGGCTCCCCCTGCTGGGGAAACTGCACTGGGCCTATTAAGGTGATTTTTTTTTTGTTTGTTTGTTTGTTTTAATACTGTTTTATCTTTATTAGCTGTAAACTGGGGTTTAAGAAAACTCATAATAAACTTTTATTTTACTCTGAAAATCTCTTTCACATTTTCTATTGATCCTCAATGTAATAAATAATCTGATTATTTCATTGATTGTGTGATTAATTGATAAGAGCTGATGAGGGACCTGCTCCAAGAAGTGGGTTGGACAAACCTGGGGTGCGTCCCAAATGTACCTCCAACATCCATTCACCTCTTTTCCTGGAATTCTCTGGAAAATAAAGAGCTGTGCGTTGAAAATTTGAACTCTCCTTGATGTGCAGAAGATGGACTCCAATACGTGCATCTTACTTCACCACAACATGTTCTAATATTTCATGAATGTCATATAAACGAGAACAGCCTGGGAAAATATATTTCGTTCCAAAGGCTGGAATTTGAGGAAGGAGGACAGTTGTTGTTGCTGCGAGACAGTTTATTTCCAGGTGGGAGGTGTTATCAGGATGAGTTGCGTCCTTAAAGTCTTCATCAGTGTCACGCTGCGTGTTCAGAGGCGAGCCCACTGATTGTTCCTCAGTAACACTGTTTTCATTAAGGAACAGTTCAGAGATCAAAATTCTTGAGCTTGTTCAGTGTTCTTCATGCAGAAACAACTGAACAGAAAGTAGTTTTCATCCCAGCAGTGTGAGGCTCAGAGTCCAGCTGTGAGTGTAACAGCGATGATAGTGGAACTATAAATATATCAGCAGCTCATGGATTCAATGGAAAACGCAGTGATGATAAACATTTATCTGATCTGCTGCACTTTGGTTATTATATCCATGTTTTCATGCACAGTCAGCGTTTTCTCAAAGGACGGTCCAGTGTACCCTACTCTACAGGGAGTGCAGAATTATTAAACAAATGAGTATTTTGTCCACATCATCCTCTTCATGCATGTTGTCTTACTCCAAGCTGTATAGGCTCGAAAGCCTACTACCAGTTAATCATATTAGGTGATGTGCATCTCTGTAATGAGAAGGGGTGTGGTCTAATGACATCAACACCCTATATCAGGTGTGCAGAATTATTAGGCAACGTCCTTTCCTTTGGCAAAATGGGTCAAAAGAAGAACTTGACAGGCTCAGAAAAGTCAAAAATAGTGAGATATCTTGCAGAGGGATGCAGCAGTCTCAAAATTGCAAAGCTTCTGAAGCGTGATCATCGAACAATCAAGTGTTTCATTCAAAATAGTCAACAGGGTCGCAAGAAGCGTGTGGAAAAACCAAGGCGCAAAATAACTGCCCATGAACTGAGAAAAGTCAAGCGTGCAGCTGCCAAGATGCCACTTGCCACCAGTTTGGCCATATTTCAGAGCTGCAACATCACTGGAGTGCCCAAAAGCACAAGGTGTGCAATACTCAGAGACATGGCCAAGGTAAGAAAGGCTGAAAGACGACCACCACTGAACAAGACACACAAGCTGAAACGTCAAGACTGGGCCAAGAAATATCTCAAGACTGGTTTTTCTAAGGTTTTATGGACTGATGACATGAGAGTGAGTCTTGATGGGCCAGATGGATGGGCCCGTGGCTGGATTGGTAAAGGGCAGAGAGCTCCAGTCCCACTCAGATGCCAGCAAGGTGGAGGTGGAGTACTGGTTTGGGCTGGTATCATCAAAGATGAGCTTGTGGGGCCTTTTCGGGTTGAGGATGGAGTCAAGCTCAACTCCCAGTCCTACTGCCAGTTTCTGGAAGACACCTTCTTCAAGCAGTGGTACAGGAAGAAGTCTGCATCCTTCAAGAAAAACATGATTTTCATGCAGGACAATGCTCCATCACACGCGTCCAAGTACTCCACAGCGTGGCTGCAAGAAAGGGTATAAAAGAAGAAAAACTAATGACATGGCCTCCTTGTTCACCTGATCTGAACCCCATTGAGAACCTGTGGTCCATCATCAAATGTGAGATTTACAAGGAGGGAAAACAGTACACCTCTCTGAACAGTGTCTGGGAGGCTGTGGTTGCTGCTGCACGCAATGTTGATGGTGAACAGATCAAAACACTGACAGAATCCATGGATGGCAGGCTTTTGAGTGTCCTTGCAAAGAAAGGTGGCTATATTGGTCGCTGGTTTGTTGTTGTTTTGTTTTTGAATGTCAGAAATGTATATTTGTGAATGTGGAGATGTTATATTGGTTTCACTGGTAAAAATAAATAATTGAAATGGGTATATATTTGTTTTTTGTTAAGTTGCCTAATAATTATGCACAGTAATAGTCACCTGCACACAGATATCCCCCTAAAATAGCTAAAACTACAAACAAACTAAAAACTACTTCCAAAAACATTCAGCTTTGATATTAATGAGTTTTTTGGGTTCATTGAGAACATGGTTGTTGTTCAATAATAACATTATTCCTCAAAAATACAACTTGCCTAATAATTCTGCACTCCCTGTAAAGGAAGCAATAAAGGAAGCATTGAAGCTCCTTTCCTTGGTGTTTGGAGATTTGGAAGAGCTCTGATTGTTACCAGCATGCAGATACGTACGGGTCACGCCTCCCAGTGAGGAACCTTCCACAACAAAATGGACAATAGGAATGCACCCTTTATTCCCAAAAGCTGATTGGTTGGTTTGATCAGCTTCAAGTATCATCTTGAGAACGACATCATCACCGGAGCGCTGATACAAGGATTCACCATGAAAACGGGAAAAGAGCAGCACCTCCATCTGAATCGAGAGGAGCAGGAGAGTCAGTCCGTTGCACAGATTAGCTGTGCTGGAGCCCTCAGATGCCTCCACCTGTAATCACTGAATCAGCTGACCATCACACAGGTGAGACACACCTGCGGTGTGTGTGCGTGCTATGCTTAGACGCTACCTGTGGACACCGTCCACCAAGACTTACACCTGGGCTCATCAGACGGAGCTCGTGACAGTGCCAGGCGACAGCTGTAAACAGAAAACTGGGGAAAGCCCAGCCGAGGCCCCAGTCCAAGATGGCGGCAGGTTGTTTGTATGGCGTTCACTGATCCCACCCACTTCTTTGCATCATAACCTCCAATCTTCTTCTGGCTAATCTCTCAGTCTAGATATGAATTTTGTTGAGGCTAAGATGTTACCCACATGGACCATAAAGCCACTGATCTGATCCTCAAACCCTCCTCTCGTGACCGCTCTCACACAGCGTCCTGGAAGTTTAAAGAGAAATCACAAAGTTGATTAAAAGGAAAAAAAGAAGAAAACTAATTTGTGAACTTTTTAAATTTGAATCTGGTGTTTTCTTAAAAGAATCTGCTGTGAAAAAGCAGAATGGTCTATTTGATTCACCTTTTATTGTTTATTTTATTTTATTTTCACTTGCTAAATACGGGGCAGACTTGACTGGGGAAAAGAAAGAGGGAAAGAAAAACAGCGGGGAAGAGGGACGGGGATAAATAATAATAATAATAATAAATTTTATTTATGAGCGCCTTTCAAGTCACCCAAGGACACTTTACAATAGAATAAAACACTTAGTAAAACAATGAGAGAATAAGAACAATAAAATACAAGCACAAGATAAAATGAACAAACAGTGGATTCACAGTGAATATGCAGATTTGAACTGATGAGTTTTGAGTTGGGATTTAAACTGGGGGAGAGAACCAATATTTCTTATTTCAGGGGGCAGAGAGTTCCACAGCCTGGGAGCAGAGCAGCTGAAAGCTCTGCTTCCCACGGTGCTGAGGCAGAAGGAAGGTACAGTAAGCTGGATAGAAGAAGAAGATCGAAGTGAACGGGCAGAACAGGTGGTGGTTAACGGGTCAGAAAGGTAAGGAGGAGTGAGGTTATGAATGGCCTTGAAGGTGAGCAGAAGAAGTCTGAAAATTATCCGGAATTTCACAGGGAGCCAGTGAAGTTCCTGAAGAACAGGTGATGTGCTGGTAGGAGGGGTTCTGGTGATAATGCGAGCAGCAGAGTTCTGAACCAGTTGAAGCTTATGGAGGGATTTTTGGGGGAGACCATGCAAAAGAGAATTGCAGTAGTCAATACGGGAGGTAACAAGACTGTGTACAAGAATGGACGTAGACTGGGTGGAAAGAGAAGGAAGCAATCTGTTAATGTTACGTAGATGGAAGTAGGCAGAACGGGTGAGGTTATTGATGTGTGATTTATAGGAAAGTGAACTGTCTAGGATGACACCAAGGCTCTTAACCTGAGGAGAAGGGAAAACTGTGGAGTTATCGATGGTGAGTGAGAAATGGTTTGCCTTCAAAAGGTTGGATTTGGTGCCAGTAAGGAGGATCTCAGTTTTATCCTTGAGCTTTAGAAAATTAGAGCTAAACCAGGATTTTAACTCGGATAGACATTCTGTAAGGGAAGAAGGTGGGAGGGAGGAATCAGGTCTGCGAGAGATATAACTGGGTGTCATCAGCAAAACAGTGAAACGGAAGATCAAATTTGCGGAAGATGGTACCTAGAGGGAGGATGTATATTATGAAGAGAAGAGGGTCTAAAACTGAGCCTTGGGGTACACCAGAGGTGACGGGGAATAGACAAGAGCGGAGTGATCTTAGTTGAATAAACTGGGAGCGGTCGAGGAGATATGATAAAGGGCAAAAACCAACAAAATAAGCAGACAAAAAATCCATCCATCAATCACCTGGATCACCTGTTGAGAAAGAAAAAAGAGAAAACAAGCAGAAGAAAAAAAAAGAGCAACATGATAAACAACATCACAATGATCTATGGGAATATAACAGTAAATACTAAATATATAGAGAGTGTGGGGGGGCCACAGCCCCGTCCTCCAGGGCATGAAGCAGGTATGGAGGAGATCAAAGCTCCAGACATCCAGAGGCCCCCAGAACACAAGAGACCAAGGAAGACCAACAGAGGGGCAGCCGCGCCACTGTCCCAGAAACAGCTGTGGAGAGTCCCAGATGAGGGCTCACTCAGCAGCCGCGGAGCAGAAGCCAGGGGGAGTTGCAGTGACGTGCCCGTGAGCTCCGCCGGCAGCCAGCTGTGCCTGAGTGACCGAGCCCCAGGCCGAGAGGCCGAGGGCGCCCCACCCCCGAAGTGGCCCGAGCCCCAGGCTCCAGGCCCCGACAAGCAGCCACCGCGGAGTGAGCCTGTGTGTACCTGGACGCCCATCCCCAGACACAAAGAACCACCAACGCACCGATGTCTGAGGGAGTCTGCCACCGGTGGGAGGAGTGGTGGGGGGAGATAGGCCTCTTATTTATTTCCTAATACTGTGACACCTTCTATGGAAATTTGTGGAGCTCCAGTTTTTGTCAGACTTCCTTTTAAACTCTCTCAAGGTAGATCCCATCTCCAAATCGGATCAGGAATTATGTGACAGGCCACTTACCAGACTGCAATCTGTCAGCTCAAAAACAATAAATCTCCTGGAGCAGATGGACTCATGGCTGAATTTTACAAGTCATTCTCTGATGAGCCAGCTCCCTTCTTATTGCAGCTTTATATAGAAAGTTTACAAAACCACCCCAGCGACTCTAACTCGGGGTATAACCCGTCTTGGTCACTGACGACTGGCATCCTAATTGTTTACTGAATAATGATCTCAAAATTCTAGCATTAATTAAAATCTGTTATTGATGAGACACAATCAGGTTTTATGAGAAACATATAAAAAATAACATAAGGCTCATTTTGGACATCCTGATAAATTTGGGTTTGGTAGAAACTTCATTGCTGATGTTTGAACTCTGTAAGCACTGCATTCAACTGTGGCTCAACTCTCAGCTTCAATATCTGCAGAGGGCATCATCAAGGATGTCCCGTCTCCACATGTCTGCTTCTTCCTGTTTGTCGGATCAGAGACTGTCACTACAATCGGGGCTCATCGGGGGTTTGAGTCCAGTCCTCGAGGGCCTGAAACCTTTACAGGTGTTGCTGCAGCACACCTGAGTAACATCAGCAGGTCGTTAGCAACACCTGACTGCACGCTCAGCCCCGAACCCTGAACCCGAACCCCGATGATCGTCATGTTACTCGGGTGTGCTGCAGCAGGGAGGTTTCCTCGAGGAGTTTGTGACTTAACTGATGTTGACACAATCAGCAGACGATACAAGTTTGGAGCCAAATTTCATTTAGCTATTAAAACACTTCACGTCTCCTACGGAGCAGCAGGTCTCTGTCTTCACGTCAATAAAGGTGAGATTTGATTGTTCGGTATCGTTCTCACTAAAGACCAACAAAGACGAGGCTCATTAAACTTCAGTTTCAGCCGGTGCTCATTGAGCTCGGTCTCTGAGAGGCAGCGGGCATCTCCAGGTGAGCTGTAGAGCTGGGAATGGATCCTTGACTCTTCAGCTCAAAAATCAAAGAAATCTTCTGCAGTGAAAAAGCAAAGATAAGGCTGAAGATTTTTATAAAGAACTCTTCAATGATGAACTCTTATGAGAACGCTGCTGTCTTCCTCCTCTCTAAACAACACATTTATTATTACTCAGCTTCCTACAAGCATGTGTGATGTCATCTTCATATCCTGTCTAAAACTGGAGCTTTTGTTTCTTTGTCTGTAATTCTGATGTTGTTGAAACTGTGATGAAGAGGTCAGAGCTCTGTTCCAGGAGGATCCTGTTTCTAAGCACATGCAGTCTTCTGTTGGAATCGCCTTTTATCCGGACCAAATCAGGACAAGTTGTGAAACATTGTGTACTGTATGTATTTCATGTAATCACCTCCCACCCACTCCATGACATGCTGGTCAGCAGTGTTGGGTAAGTTACTTTAAAATAGTAACTTAGTTACATTACTAGTTACTTCTCTCAAAAGTAACTCAGTTACTTCAAGTTACTCGTTACTTTTAAAGTAACTAGTTACTAGGGAAAGTAACTTTGGTTTTACTCAGAATTCTCTTGTTAATGTGTTGCTTCCATAACTTTGCCAGTCTTCTAGCTTGCTTACTTGCCACAGTGCACTGTGCCACCTACCAATAGAAAGGAAAAGATAATGTGCATATTTCCACGAGAGAAATCCCACGCCTGGACCGTCATTGACTGCTGCCATGATTCTAGCCTACGTCACAGCATCATGTGCACCTTTTACATCCAACACAAAAACTGCAGTCGTGGTGCTTTCGATTGTACTCAGAACTCAGAAATTCTGCCTTCTGAATAGGAAGATGTTGGTAACACCAGACTGCAGGTGAGCTGCATACAGGGCTGGACTGGGACAGAAAATCGTCCCGGGCATTTTGACTAGAGACCGGCTGCCATTATAGGAAAAATCATAAAGCCTTTGAATGAAAACAAACGCTGTTGTGACAGTGATGTTCACTGTTTTGATGGTATATATGCATCAATCTATCAATCGTTTGTTGCAAGACTCAGATAATTATTTAATAAAAGCTAGACATTTTAAATGAGAATAAGAAAGAAAAGTATTTCTTTGTGCCCCCCCCCTCCCTGTTAATGCCCTACATGCCCCCTGGCAACACTTTGCTAGACCCGCCCCTGCACAGTTACCAGCTGTCAGCTACCTAAAAAAGGATCCTGGTGTTATTTGTCTCTCAGAAACAGTTCATAACTTCAACTCATCCATGTCACCTAAAAGGTAAACCTGTTTCTCCATCACAGCTCTGATGATCCAGTAAGGACATCTCCTGGTTTCATCTTCATGTTTCCCTCTCACCAGATATACAAACCGATATCATGACCAGCAGCTTTACAGCTGTGGCTCCAGCAAACATCAGCTGATACTAGAAATTAATATTAAATAAATTCTAACAACAGCTGATCGAGCTTAAACGTGCTGCTGTTGTTTAGCGCGACATCTGCTGGTTTCCTGTTTCTGGCGCAAAGTGAGCGATAAACAAACAAGAGAGCCGATCAGCTGATCATTGATCAGTTTCATGATTGAAGTAGAAACGGGAGAGGGAGGGGGGAGAATGAGAGAAGAAGAGGCAGCTGTGCAGCAAAGACACAGAATAACTCCAGCTTTGTGCCTTTTTCATTGTAGCTGAATTACGGGACAAACTGTTCCTTTTCACCTCAATAAGAAACGCGTAATATTTTCTCTGAATACCAGACGGGACGGTTGGCAACTCTAATAACTTATGAACAAAATAAAGTGCAACTTCATTAACTTCATAGCACCACCCAGCTGTATAGAAACTCCGTCATGCTAGCTAGCACGCAGTACGGAAAAGGTCAGAATAACGAAAATAAACTCCACCTAAACTTGGTTCATATCTGACCCAGAGAGACTGCAGGTCATAACTTCTTACCTGAAGTTCAGTTCACACTTGGACTGGTGGCCGCCTCGGGTCTCTTTTCCTTCTGTGTCCCCTTTCCTTCATCCACCTGCTGCCCTCCGCCACTTGCTAATGTTACTGACTCTGTGGAAGCTCCGCGATAGCCACCACACGAAGTAACGAGTAACGACCCTATCTAAATCCCAGTAACGAGTAACGCGTTCCTGATTTTGGCATAATAACTAGTTACCGTGCTCGTTATGTAACAGTTGCTATCGTAATGCAGTGTATCACCACATGGCGGCGCCTCCTGTCTCACGACTGGTGTCACCCCCTTTTTGTTCTTCTTCGCACTCCTCCTGTAATGGATGCTCCCGTGTGTACGCGGACTAGTGTGCTCTTTAGTAATGTGTGGTAGAGGTAGCACTTATTTTTGATATTGTAAATAAATGAGTACTTTTTGGAAAGTCAGAAGCTGTTGCTCATTCGCTATCCACCTGCACACCTCCGCGGCTGGCTTCATCTCCACCGCACGTTACAGTTACCACAATAATAACGTAGTTACTGTAACGCGTTACTTAATAACGCGTTAGTCCCAACACTGCTGGTCAGTCACAGGAGCACGTTCAGTGAGAGACTGAGATTACCGAAAAGCACCACTGAACGACACAGGAAATCTTTCCTGCCTGTGGCTCCCTGTACAACGCATCCACTTAACACACTGGTTACTGCTACAACTACACGTTTCTTTTCCAGCTATTTATTTATGAGTGACTTATGTATGTATATATATGTATATATGGTACTATTCTTAGTTAGCGTATTGTCTGTCTTGTCTTAATGTTGGTTTATAATGGAGCACTGTAACAAAAAATTATTTCCCCCAGGGATCAATAAAGTATTGTGATTCTGATTAACCTGTGTGCGACTGAGGCAGCTGCTGCGCTTGGATTTTGTTCTTTTGTGGAATAAAGTTTTGTGTTTTTTAACTGGGAAGTACAAGCTTTTCGGAGCTGAACACCTGCCGTGTTGTGCCAAAAAGTGATTTCCAATGTTTCTGTGTGTTTTTTTTGTGAGTAATATTTTACGTATGTTGGTAAATAGACTTTGGTGAACAGAGGGGTTATATATAAAATTTAAAAATTACATGTTTTTCAAGTATCTTTATAACTCCGTGTTATTGTACTTACATTATAACCAATCCGGTCCTTTTTGTCCACTTGAAATATGTTTACAGAACTGTTGTTATATGTGTTGCAATATCTGCTGTCCTCTTGGCCAGATTAAAAATGTGTTTTTTAACAGTAATGTCAAGGAGATTTATTTAACTGGAAAAATAAAGGATATATAAAAGGCACTGCCAAAAACTGATTGCCACGTCTACCTTGTGACATGAATGTTGTTTGTGGCTCAAGATGGCTTGATGTCATTCATGAGGGAAACATTTGACATGTATTTCAGCTATTAGAGACCAACAAGTTATTTATAGCAGTTTAAATACGAGCAATCAGTTTTGGGCATAACACCGGAACACCACGCATACACACTCATTCTGGGCCATTCATTCAGCAGTGTCAATAAAGATTCACCAAAACAGTCAGTTATGACGTCATCTTCGTGCGGCCTCCCGGAAGTGCGCGCTGGAGTCAGAATGGCGCAGAAGTGGATCGGCGGCTGCAGCTCAGGTGTTGTTTGATGACAAATTCACCGAAAATCACCGGAAACCGGAGACCGGAGCGCGAGGTGGACGGGGATCTCGCGGAGGACACGCGCCGCCGTCGGGGACGCACACACGCGCAGTGAGTGTCCGCTACGCTTTGCGAGCCCCGCGGCTAGCATGCTAACGTGTTGAGTCACGGGGGTCCAAGTCCGCGAGCAGCCTCGCCGCGAGCTTCGGAGCACCCCAGGCCCGCCCGCAGGAGCCCTCCCGGCGGCCATGCTGCCGCGGCCACGCTGCCGCGGAGAAATTCAGAGGACCGCTAGCCTGTTAGCACTGCTCTTCCTATGTTAGCATGCTAACAGAGAAGCTAGCCGTCCGCTCAGGGGAGCCGGGGTCCACCTGACGTCATCAATGTGTTTGTCTTTGTTGTGGGAGTTTAATCACGTGGTTCACCGCGTCGCTGTCGCCCGTGCTCCTCACCTGAGTTCACAGGTTGCTTAGTTATTCCGCCACCAGGAGGGGCTGGTCAGAGTGACGTCATCCGACATAGCTGGACTCATCTCCACAAGGGGTGGGACAGAGGTCCAGGTAGCTCATGTGAACATGCAGGTTATATAGCAATCAGAAGTTTGGTGGTTTGAGCCCTGGGTGCCAAAGTGCCTTTGAGCAAGACACTGAACCCTGAGTTACTCTTTAGGTGTGTGTGTGTGCTTTAAAGTGCTTTGAGCACTCCAGTAGTTGAATCAGACCTGTCCATTTACAGACAGCTGTTAGTCAAAGAGGCTACGCCCCCAATAATGCAGGTTATTACCCAGGCATGTTTTCCACACCCTGTCAGGTGTTAAACATGGCCGTCTGTGGGACAGAGTCAGAGAGACTTTATTTATCCCCAAGGGACAATTAAGATGCAGACAGAGGCCCAAATACAGTGGGCCTCTGTTGGGTGTCAGAGGGATCGCAGCAGAGGTTGCACACCTGCAGGCCAGGTGAGACTTGACCAGCCTGAGCCTCTGTGTTTTCAGACAAAGATCTAGGAGGCGGGGCTTAAGATCCTATTTAGGCAATTTTAACACAGATTACAGGTTTTATTATTACCTATCAGCTGACATAGACTCTGTGGCCCAGCAGCTAAGACTGCATGTGATGCTCCTGCTGAGTCACTGCAAACAGTGAACACACCTGTTCAGCCAATCACATTAATGCCCTCTGATTTGATTTCAGGTCTCCTTTATCAGGCTGTGGGACAGGAAGTGTTCATGTTTCCATGGAAACAGCTGTAATGTGTAGCCGTCATCTTAGAGACAAAGAGCAGCACTGAGTGCGCTCAGACACCAAATCATTCGCTGTAAATCAAATTTTATTCTCCCGCTCTGTGCTGAAGATTCTGCTGCTTCAGCTCTCAGATCATCATCATCATCCTTGATCATGGCTTTGATTGGTGCAAGCAGCATTCACAGGGTCATTCTGTGAGGAGGAAGAGTCGCATGACATGCAGAATACCCCTGTTTCATGTGAGTGCACACTGAGCCTGAAGCAGAGAGCCCAGGTTATCAGAGAGAGTTAGCTCTGACTGAGGTTAGGTTTTGTTGATCTAGTTAACTCAAAGAAAGCCTGGATATGTTGCACCTCCTCCGTAGTCATGGCCCTCTTACAACAATTCACCTGAACAGGTGTTTGGCCCTCTGTTAGACAGGTGGAGACTGCATTAAAGGTCGAAGCTCTGTCTGGACCCAGCTGTGTGTGTTTGTGTGTGTGTCAGCAGGTGATGGCGGAGCGACGAGGCGAGTGTTTGTGGAAGAAACACGTGGCGGAGCAACTCAAGCTTAGAGACCGAGAGCAGAGACAGGCCTTCGAGGAGATCATCCTGCAGTGTGAGACACACACTCTTTCTTTAACCCTCTGTACTCGGTAGAATTCCCTGGAATGTTCCAGTTTCCAGAGGTTCAGATAGAAATCTTAAAGTTATTTTAAGAACTGCTGTAAGGCAGCAGCTGTAAGTTGGTTTGAAGTCAAAGATCGCAAGTAGCTGAGCTATATATGAACATTTCTTCATCTTCCTCCTTAAGTCTGAAGTGAAGTCAGAGCTCTAAAGCAGCGGTCCCCAACCACCGGGCCTCGGACCGGTACCGGTCCGTGAGTCGTTTGGTACCGGGCTGCGAGAGTTGAGGCTCAGGTGTGAAATGTATGGTTTTCAGGGTTTATATCGGTTTTCAGCGTTATTTTGTTATCGTTTTTATCGTTTACTCGGTTTTCCTGGGTCTTTTCACGTGTGTTATGAATAAATTTTCTTTTTTTGGTACCGGTACTAGTTTTATTTTGTTGTATTTAAAGGCCGGTCCGTGAAAATATTTTCGGGCATAAACCGGTCCGTGGCGCAAAAAATGTTGGAGACCGCTGCTCTAAGACACACAAACCTGCATGAACACACTCAGTTAGATTAATTCAATTCAATTCAATTTTATTTATATAGCGCCAAATCACAACATAAGTTGCCTCAAGGCGCTTCATAGATACAGAGAAAAACCCAACAATCATATGACCCCCTATGAGCAGCACTTTGGCGACAGTGGGAAGGAAAAACTCCCTTTTAACAGGAAGAAACCTCCAGCAGAACCAGGCTCAGGGAGGGGCGGGGCCATCTGCTGTGATTGGTTGGGGTGAGAGAAGGAAGACGGGATAAAGACATGCTGTGGAAGAGAGACAGAGGTTAATAACAGATATGATTCAATGCAGAGAGGTCTGTTAATACATAGTGAGTGAGGAAGGTGACTGAAAAACTCAGTGCATCATGGGAATCCCCCGGCAGCCTACGTCTATTGCAGCATAACTAAGGGAGGATTCAGGGTCACCTGGTCCAGCCCTAACTATATGCTTTAGCAAAAAGGAAAGTTTGAAGCCTAATCTTGAAAGTAGAGATAGTGTCTGTCTCCTGAATCCAAACTGGAAGCTGGTTCCACAGAAGAGGGGCCTGAAAACTGAAGGCTCTGCCTCCCATTCTACTTTTAAATACTCTAGGAACAACAAGTAGGCCTGCAGAGCGAGAGCGAAGTGCTCTAATAGGGTGATATGGTACTACAAGGTCATTAAGATAAGATGGGGCCTGATTATTTAAGACCTTGTATGTTAGGATCAGGATTTTGAATTCTGGAAGCCAAAGCAGGAGAAATATGCTCTCTCTTTCTAGTCCCTGTCAGCACTCTTGCTGCAGCATTTTGGATCAGCTGAAGGCTTTAAGGGAGTTTTTAGGACATCCTGATAATAATGAATTACAGTCGTCCAGCCTGGAAGTAATAAATGCATGAACTAGTTTTTCAGCGTCACTCTGAGACAGGATATTTCTAACTTTAGAGATGTTGCACAAATGGAAGAACGCAGTCTTACATATTTGTTTAATATGTGCGTTGAAGGACATGTCCTGGTCAGAAATGACTCCAAGGTTCCTCACAGTGTTACTGGAGGCCAAGGTAATGCCATCCAGAGTAAGAATCTGATTAGATACCATATTTCTAAGATTTTCAGGGCCGAGTACAATAACCTCAGTTTGATCTGAATTAAGAAGCAGAAAGTTAGCGGCCATCCAGGTCTTTATGTCTTTAAGACATTCCTGCAGTTTAACTCATTGGTGTGTGTTATCTGGCTTCATGGACAGATAGAGCTGGGTGTCATCTGCATAGCAGTGAAAATGTATGCTATGTCTTCTAATGATGCTGCCTAAGGGAAGCATGTATAATGTAAACAGAATTGGTCCTAGCACTGAACCCTGTGGAACTCCATAATTAACCTCAGTGTGTGAAGAGGACTCTCCATTTACATGCACAAACTGGAGTCTATTAGATAGATATGATACAAACCACTGCAGTGCAGTACCTGTAATACCTACAGCATGTTCTAATCGCTCTAATAGGATATTATGGTCGACAGTATTGAATGCTGCACTGAGGTCTAGCAGGATTAGACCCACATGACTACGCCCTGCCAAACAACAGCAGGAGCTGATTAGAAGCTAGGCTTGAGTGTCCTAAAAATCACACTTCCACTCTGATGAAGAATGACTACGTTCTCAGTTCGACTCGTGTTGGTCACCAAGTGTCCAACAACGTAAGCTCCACTGACAGCAGCTAACAGCAGTTAGCAGAGGCCGTCGGCAGCACAGAGCAGTGTGCCCACAGAAGCACTCAGCGACACATCAACTCATCGCAGTGAAGCCTTTCAGAGCTCTGCTTCGTAGGTTGCTGTGGTGACGCCCCCTTGACATTAACACGGTGCTGACTCCCATGTTGGATTTAAACATGGCTGCAGCTCACACACCTGTACAGTTGACTGGAGCTGTCGTGTCGGCGCTCAGGAGGACCTGACTAACCCTGAGTGCAGCTGACAGAAGGAAGCTCCACCCACACACTTGTCAGCCACCTACAGCGTAGCGTCCATGTTGTTTGAGTTGTCATAGTTGTTGATGTATTGATGGGTTTTCAGATAACCGTCTCCTGGAGAAGGCGGACCTGCAGGCTGTTCTATCGGAGCGTTACCAGGCCGACAAATATGACGTTCAGAGAGGCCACGAGTCCAGGTGAGTGTAAGGCGTGCTGGTGTGTGCTGTCACTCGTCGGCGTGTTGTCTAACGTGTCTCTGTGTCCCGTGGCAGTGCGGCGGACTCGAGTCGCAGCGACGCTCTGCAGCAGGAGATGGCTCAGATGAGGATTCGGCACCAGGAGGAGCTGACGGAGCTGCACAAGAAACGAGGCGAGGTGAGTGCTTGCCGGCATGCCGCCAAGCCTGAGGCGTGTGTGCGGGGAGGCGGGGTTAGGGGGACGTACAGGTGCAAGTTACTGAGCTGTGTTAGTGCACACGGTAAGGGAAAACCTGGAGTGTTTCCTGTGTGACACGCTCAGTTTGCTCCTCAATAATCCGGCAACAGAGTGACTACTCGCAGCGCCGTGACATTGTTTTAAACAGACAGTGGATGGAGGCTTCTTTGCGTGTTTGCCGACGCGCTGTGGCCGCTCACATGTTGGTGGTGAAACAAGGCTCTGCTTCACCCACACACCGCTGGCCCACCCAAGACTGAAGTGCCTCTTTGTGCCACGCCCACTGCTTAAACCGCCGCCAGGTCTGTTTTCCTGAAGCTGCCTGAAACAGGTGAGGATGACAGGACGTCAGTCGCAGGGACGTGCTCGCAGTTCTGATCATGTGAGGGAATTCGCAACTAATCACATGATTCCTGACCATCACTAACAGGAAGTGATGTCACAGTGATAGTTGATACTTTCTGTCAGCTGACATCCTCTGACTCATGGAAACTCTGAGCTGCTGACATGTGACACACGAGGCTTTATAGCAGGAAGTGTGAATGTTTGACTTTCAGTTCTCCCTCCTGCTGCAGCTCATCACAGTGAGCGAGGGCTGGTGGAGGTGCAGTCGTGTGCTGGAGAGCTCCACCTCTGAATACTGAGTGCTGATGGCGATGATGTCACAGCTCCAAATGGAGCGTAAAGCTGTTTCTGGCTTAATTTAGTACATCCTAATTTGCTGGTTGTTGTCATAACAATGCGTCCGAGCGAAATAATTAGTGTGCGTCACAAACGCTACAACAAAGGTCGATAGCGTTTCTCCAGACTCAGGGGAACACTCATCGAGTGACGCCACTGACCAGCGAATCGGTGACATGTAGTCTGATGACGACACATTTTAGTACCTGCTCAGTTCACTTGGAACCCCGTTCGTACAGGTACTACAGAAGTATCTGGTACTACGAAGGTACCACGTCCTATGACCTAATGCAAAACCTTGAAAAGCAAAGACCAAGACAGACTTTTAATTAGACTCAATCAAGAACCCACCCACCACTTTAATCACACTCTAGATCTTGTTTTAACATATGGCATAGAAACTGAACATTTAAGTGTTTCCTGAAAACCCTCTCCTGTCTGATCATTTCCTGATAACATTTACATTTACAATAATTGATTACACAGCGGTGGAATGCCAGGTATGGAACGCCAGGACTGCCATAATGAATTAATTAAATACACCATTAAATAATTAATTAAATGTGGCAATAATTAATTAAAATTGGAATTAATTAAATAAATAAATAGTTATGACACATGTAATTAATTAATTATTGACACATTTAATTAATTATTGACACATTTAATTAATTATTTAATGATATATTTATTTATTTCATTTTGGCAGTCCTGGCGCCTGGCTCTCATCATGAAATAATCTGTCAGCCTCACCCATCAAACTCAGGGGGCGGGGTTAACGCTAATCGAGTCAAAACCATTGCTTTGGCCTGGTGGCCATTGTTTCTAGCACACAACAACCGGCATGTAGAAGCTAACAGAACTGAACTTTGAAAAACCCTGTTTGTGTGTCACCAAATACCGTTTTAATATTTTTTTTAGCCGAGAATGTAGTGGTTTAATCTTCATGTGTCTGGTCGGTTTGTCAAGATACAGCCTCTTTGCAAAAGTGTTTCGATGATTTCGGAGATGTCTGCCCAGTCTCACGGCAAAGCGTGGGATAAATGGCCTGGCCTGTATTTATATAGCGCTTTACTAGTCCCTAAGGACCCCAAAGCGCTTTACATATCCAGTCATCCACCCAGTCACGCACACATTCACACACTGGTGATGGCAGCTACATTGTAGCCACAGCCACCCTGGGGCGCACTGACAGAGGCGAGGCTGCCGGACACTGGCGCCACCGGGCCCTCTGACCACCACCAGTAGGCAACGGGTGAAGTGTCTTGCCCAAGGACACAACGACTGAGACTGTCCGAGCCGGGGCTCGAACCGGCAACCTTCCGATTACAAGGCGAACTCCCAACTCTTGAGCCACGATCGCCCGGGATAGACCCGTTCGCCTCGCAAGCAATCCCACCGACAAAGCGCAGGCCCCGGTACACAGCTGTAGTAACCCCCGCTGACTTCTTTTACTGAGGTTATATT
Source organism: Rhamphochromis longiceps (assembly GCF_057381845.1). Classification (NCBI taxonomy): domain Eukaryota; kingdom Metazoa; phylum Chordata; class Actinopteri; order Cichliformes; family Cichlidae; genus Rhamphochromis; species Rhamphochromis longiceps. Next base: position 41,820,580 of record NC_140570.1, on the reverse strand, counting down.
TTTCGGTGTTTTATTTCCTGATGTTCTTATGTGTCCTACGTGTTTCAGTCGCCAATTCTGAATTATAACTAACATTAAAAACATGTTTAAGGAGGAGAGAGAGCAAATAAATCTGTTTAACATCTGATCTTTGGGTTTTTGTTCAGTAATCAGCGTGACCTGTGTATAAACACATAAAAGAGATAACTTTGGTGTTTCCGTCATGTAGTAACTGCTGGCTTTAACTGTACAAAGGTTGTTCCACACTATGAAACACATACAGACTTCATGATGTTCGGCTAATATTTTTATTGTGAATATTAATCATGCTGACCTCGCTCTGTACACCACGCAGCGAGGTCAGCATATCCACGATATCCACGATATCCTCAGCTCCATGAGTTAACACAAAGTTTCCCAGCTGACTATCTAACTTCCAACTATTCCAGAGACGTGAAAATATACAGCATAAAGAAAAGTGTAAGAGACTCAGCAGCAGATTAGAATAACAGTTATACATTTAATAAATCACCAAATGAATCCAAGAAACGAGCAAACCTGAGTTTGTATTCCCTCAGCTGCAGACTCGCTGCTGTTTAAATGTTTGAAAAGGAAGATTAGATATAAAAAAACGTCAAACATAGACTCAGTCTGCCTTCACATTTGATATGAGGCCAGCACGTATAGTGGCCTCAGCAGGCTATTACTGAAATACACGTGCTATATCATAAACTATGATATAAATAGGGAGGTCCTATTAACATGTTTAGTTTTAAAGGACACCGCTCATGAATGAGACTAAAGGCAGGAAGGTATTAGTTTTCTTCTAACATCCAGAAGTCTGCACGATGTGTTTCATAGTTTGTAACAAGCCTTTGACAGGTAAACATAACATGACCGAAAAAGAAAAAAAAAAGAGAGAGAGAGTTGACATAAGAAGAGAAAATGCTCTCAATTATGGAGACAGACAAATGGTTCATTTATGTTTGACGTGTGTTTATTCCTCCCTAAATATCGTCGGTGAAGTTCGCCATGCATGTCAGATTTTCCTGCGCATTTTTATACCTCTGCCAACAGAGAGAGAGAAAAAATCACATTCTAACAGACAGCTGGTGCTTAGAATACAGTTGAATAACTATTAAAAAACAGATGATATTTAGATGATAGTTCAGTCTAACACATGTGCCAGTGAACCATTAAACGTCTGTGAAACTATGCAGTTATGAAACGTAACTTTAACCTCAGCCAAACTGATTTGCTCAGTTGTAAATAAAACAGCGAAGTAAACGTGACCCGACAGACAGAACCTGAGTGAATGAAGTCCAGCGTTTAACCACTGAGAGCTAAAACTCAGCTGAGGTTTCAAAGCTGTGTGCCGGTGATTGGACATCAGCCGCCGATGAAGCTGTTCGCCTATAAAGTGCTCTGTAAGGAAACGAGCTCCAGCAGCTCTGCGCTCGGGGAAAACACTATATTTACTTATCTTGTGCAGAAAAATGCGCTGACATTGCGTTATATCGAGCACCGGCTGCCCAGTTAAACTGTGACTATCACCAGGTAACGTGGGCGTGTTTCTTGAATTAGCAGCAGGTGTTAAACAGCTGACAGATGAGGAAGAGGAGGATGCATGCAGGTAAACTGAGGGTCTGTTGAGCTGATCGCTGGTTTCGTGAGAAAAATGTCAGCTCGTTCTTTATGTTACAGAAGCACAGAGACACAAGACCAGGCGGAAAGAGACGATCGTTCGGTGAAAATGAGAATCTGCAAATGCAACATGTGGAACACGGAGAGTGGAAAATGTAAACAAACCGGTTAACGTAACCCCCTGGGTGCACTCTGCATGCTAATTGTTAGCAGAGCTAGTGAAATCTCGGAAAACATCTGAGCACTTTTGCAAACATGTTCTATGTTGACAACCTGACCAGACGTACGTCGCGACATTCGCGGCTAAAACACTGTTAAAAGTGTAGCTGGTGACAGAAAAATGGGGTATTTTAAAACTACACCACCACCATTGCTGCCTGTGATTTGATCTGCATTCTGGGATACCTGACTGCCCCAAGTCTACACAAGCAATCGATTATCTAGGATCGACCTGTTTTGACTTACTTTGCACGGCAACCAATCAAATGTTAGAGAAGCTGCATGGGCAGCGTTAACCCCGCCCCCTGAGTTTGATGGGTGAGGCTGACAGATAAAATTATTTCAAGATGAGAGCCAGGCGCCAGGACTGCCAAAATGAAATAAATAAATATATCATTAAATAATTAATTACATGTGTCAATAATTAATTAAATGTGTCAATAATTAATTAAAATGTGAAATACATAAATAATTAATTAAATGTGTCAATAATTAATTAATTACATGTGTCATAACTATTTAATTAATTAATTCCAATTTTAATTAATTATTGCCACATTTAATAAATTATTTAATGGTGTATTTAATTAATTCATTATGGCAGTCCTGGCGTTCCATAGCCAGGACCTATATAATGAATTAATTTAATACACCATTAAATAATTTATTAAATGTGGCAATAATTAATTTAAAATTAATTAAAATTTTAAATTAATTAAATAAATATTATTGACACATTTAATTAATGATTTAATGTTGTATTTATCCATCCATCCATCTTCATCCGCTTTATCCGGGGCCGGGTCGCGGGGGCAGCAGCCTAAGCAGAGAAGCCCAGACCTCCTTCTCCCCAGCCTCCTCCTCCAGCTTATCCGAGGGAACACCAAGGCGTTCCCAGGCCAGCCGAGAGATATAATCTCTCCAGCGTGTCCTGGGTCTGTTGATCGTCAGTCCTGCTGCTTCACACTCTGCTGCGAACCATTCCAGTGCGAGCTGGAGGCCATCACCCGATGAAGCCAACAGAACCAAATCATCCGCGAAATGCAGAGATGAGATTCTGAGGCCACCGACGTGAAAGCCCTCCGCCACTTGGCTGCGCCTAGAAATCCTGTCCATAAAAATTATGAACAGAACCGGAGACAAAGGGCAGCCCTGGCGGAGCCCATCACCCACCGGGAACGAGTCCGACTTATTGCTGGCAATGCGAACCAAGCTCTTGCAACGGTTGTATAGCGATCGAATGGCCCGTAGCAATGGGCCAGACACCCCATACTCCTGCAACACCTCCCACAGGACACCCCGAGGGACACAGTCGAATGCCTTCTCCAAGTCCACAAAACACATGTAGACTGGTTGGGCAAACTCCCATGCACCCTCAAGTATCCTTGAGAGGATAAAGAGCTGGTCCAGTGTTCCGCGACCAGGACGAAAACCGCATTGTTCCTCCTGTATCCGAGGTTCGACTAGCGGACAAACTCTCCTTTCCAGCACCCTGGCATAGACTTTCCCAGGGAGGCTGAGGAGTGTGATTCCCCTGTAGTTGGAACACACCCTCCGGTCCCCTTTCTTAAAGATAGGGACCACCACCCCGTTCTGCCAGTCCAGGGGTACTGCTCCTGATCTCCACGCAACATTGTAGAGGCGTGTCAACCAGGACAGCCCTACAACGTCATTCCGTTTGGGCTGTTGATACCTGTCAGCTGCCTCCGGAGTCCCACAGGCTAACCAAGCCAGATAGGACTCCTTCTTCAGCCTGGTGGCTCCCCTCACCTCTGGTGTCCACCATTTGGTTCGGGGATTACCACCACGGCAGGCACATTGGCCACAGCTCAATGCAGCAGCTTCAGCATTGGAGACGTTGAACATGGTCCATTCGGACTCAATGTCCCCAGTCTCCCTCGGAATGCTGTTGAAGCTCTGCCGGAGGTGTGCGTTGAAGATTTCATGGACTGGGGCCTCTGCTAGACGTTCCCAGCACACCCTCACTACGCGTTTAGGTGCACCAGGTCTGTCCAGCGTTCTCCCCCGCCACCTGATCCAACTCACCACCAGGTGGTGATCAGTTGACAGCTCAGCCCCTCTCTTTACCCGAGTGTCCAGAACATATGGTCGCAGGTCTGCTGATACGATTACAAAATCGATCATCGACCTGCGGCCTAGAGCGTCCTGGTGCCACGTGCACTTATGGACACTCTTATGTTCGAACAAGGTGTTCATTATGGCTAAACTGGGATTTGCACAGAAGTCCAATAACAAAACACCACTCGGGTTCAGATCAGGGAGGCCGTTCCTCCCAATCACGCCCCTCCAGGTCTCGCTGTCATAACCCACATGAGCATTGAAGTCTCCCAGCAGGACAACAGTCTCCAGGTGGAGCACCTTCCAGCACCCCACCCAGGGACTCTAAGAAGGCTGGGTACTCTGAACTGCCACTCGGCGCATAAGTGCAGATGACAGTCAGGACCCATTACCCGACCCTAAGGCGCAGGGAACAAACCCTCTCATCCACCGGGAAGAACCCCAACGTACCGGCAGCAAGCCGAGGGGATATTAGAATACCCACCCCAGCCCACCGCCTCTCACCAGGGGCAACTCCAGACTGAGACAGAGTCCAGCCCCTCTCCAGGAGACTGGTTCCAGAGCCCAAGCCATGCGTAGAGGCGAGCCCGACTATATCTAGCCGGTACCTCTCAACCTCACGCACTAACTCAGGCTCCTTCCTCACCAGAGAGGTGACATTCCATGTCTCAATTGCCAGTCTTGGTAGCCGGGGATCAGTTCGCCAGGGCCTCCGCTCCTGGCCACCGCCCAGCACACAATGCACCCGACCCATATGGCGCCTCCTGCGTGTAGTGGGCCTGCGGGAGGATGGGCCCATGTCCCCTTTTCGGGTTGTGCCTGGCCGGGCCTTAGTCCATGGGGCCCGGCCACCAGAAGCTCGCCCTCGGGCACCCTCCCCGGGCCTGTCTCCAGGACGAGGCCCTGGTAACCCTATCCCTGGCAGGGTAAACTGTTCCCTCGATGTTTTCTTCATAAGGATCTTCTGAATCGCTCCTTGTCTGGTCCCTCACCCAGGACCAATTTGCCATGGGAGACCCTACCAGGGGCTTTTGCCCTGGTAGGGTCTCCCATGGTCTGGGACACACAGACCCTCCACCACGATAAGGTAGCGATTCACGGAGAGAATTGTATTGTTGTATTTAATTAATTCATTTTGGCACACTTGACTCCTTCAGGTCTCACCATAAAATCATTTGATCTGTCACCCATCAAACCCAGGGGGCGGGGTTAACGCTGATCGAGTCAAAACCGTTGCTTTGGCCTGGTGGCCATTGTTTTTGAAGGCGTTTCTGCACACCAACAACCAGCATGTTGAAACTAACATTTACTGAGGTTATATTTATCGGGATTTTATTTCCTGATGTTTGTATGTGTCCTACGTGTTTCAGTCGCCAATTCTGAATTATAACTAACATTAAAAAACATATTTAAGGAGGAGAGAGAGCAAAAAAATCTGATTAACATCTGATCTTTGTGTTTTTGTTCAGTAGTCAGCGTGACCTGCCTATAAATACTTACTTAGTACTTAGTTCCTCCTACGCCGAGCGGCGCATCGGGCAGCTAGTGATCTCCATCGATGTCGGTCAGCAGCGACTGCTTCAGCTTCGTCCCAGGCAATGTCGACAGTTCTCAGGTCGTCCATAAATGTTCGACGCCATGTGGTCTTTGGTCGGCCTTGCTTTCGCTTGCCAGTTCGTGGACGCCATGTCATGGCAATCTTAGCTGGGCGATGAGGGGGTAGGCGTAAAATATGTCCCGCAAAGCGAAAGCGTCTTTCTGCAACAACATCGGCTAATGGGCGGGTGCCTGCTCTTCGTAGGACCTCCTCATTTGTTATTCGGTCCCGGTAGGAAATTCTCAGGATTCGCCGCAAGCCACGTTGTTGAAGCACGTTCAGGTGTTGAATAGTTGCACTTGTTGAGCGCCAGGTTTCACTAGCGTAAAGTGCAGTAGGGAAGATAAATGCATAAACTTTATTAAAAGAGATAACGTTGGTGTTTCCGTCATGTGGTAACTGTTAGGTTTAACTGTACCAAGGTTGTTCGACACTGTGAAACACATACAGACTTCATGATGTTTGCCTCATATTTTTATTGTGAATATTAATCATGAGGGTAAACGGCCCTGTACACCACGGAGCGAGGTCAGCATCTCCACGATATCTTCAGCTCTCTGAGTTAACCGTTTCACAGCTGGGTCACATGAAAGTGTCGGCAGCATCAAACTAATCTAACTGTCATCTATGAATAATTCACGGGTCATATCAATATTATTTTACAGAAAATCATCCTTATTACGGCCAACTATTCCAGAGATGTGAAAATCTACAGCATAAAGAACACAAAAATATAGCAACGCAACACTGTAACAGAGATGAACGCGTCAGTTTGTTACAGATCAAAGTGGAATGAAAGTGATTGGTTGAACAGGTGTTCGTGATCTGTGTTATCTGTGTTTTCATCAGCGTAAGAGACTCAGCAGCAGATTAGAATAACATTTGTACATTTAATAAATCACCAAATTAATACATGAAATGATCAAACCTACTCCGACAGTTCAGAATCAGAATACTATATTGATCCGTAGAGGAATTTATGTTGGTTACAGTTAGGGCTGCACAATTTTGCATAAAATAAGAATCACGATTTTTGTGCTTAGAATTGAGATCACGATTCTCTCACGATTTTCTTTTCCAATATAAACATTTATTGCACTTATTAACTGCACATCAACTTCGTAACAGTTGAGACTGAACATAAAAACAGTAAATGAACATAAAAATAAATGTCTCACATTTTGTCATTGCTGCAAAATGTACTGCTTGTAATTCCGTCTCGTGTTCGACGCTGCGTGTATAGAGCAGGTACTGCAACAATAGAAAAATAGTTGCGGGACGGCACTGTGTAGCGTTTGTCTAGGGTGTTGATCATTTTCCTAAATCCCTCATTTTGCAGTGTTGATGGGAGCCATATCTTTAGCCAGGTGATAAGTGATAGACTCCGTAATTTCTTTGTGCTTGCGGGAGTTCAGCGGGTATGGGGAAGCGCTGTATAAGGTTCCGTTATTGATGTTTGGGTGGTTGACCGGGACTGATTTTCTTCTGTCACTTTCTTGACCTTTACAGCTTCGTCATCTCTCAGGTCTGGGCCTCTTTGCTTAGGCTGCTGCCCCCGCGAACCGGGGAAGCGGAAGAAGATGGATGGATAGATAGTATTCTGTAATGGAATACATTTTAAAAGTAACCTTCCCAACACTGCGGATGCGTTATCGTTGGGAATGTCCTGGTGCATCCATGATTTGGGGAAACACTCCTGGTATTCCTTCTGACTCCATACCAGCGCTGAGAGCTCATCGATTTTATTTGATATCGGCAGACACGGGTTGTACCTCCTCCTCGCTTTGAGCCACCGCTGTCTCACCGCCTCCTTCCTTCTTCTTTTCTGTCCTGCGTTCACATTTGATATGAGGCCAGGACATAGTGGCCGTGTCCTGTTTTAAGATCATACATGTAAAATTGTTGTCTGACCTGCGTCATTCCAGCCGCTCAGAGTCCGTGGTTACCATGGTTACGGCATAAGCAGCTGTGACGTAAACAGCTGGCACAGCGGAAACCTACCAGCGACATGAGTATTTACAGTGGGGCAAAAAAGTATTTAGTCAGCCACCGATTGTGCAAGTTCCCCCACTTAAAATGATGACAGAGGTCAGTAATTTGCACCAGAGGTACACTTCAACTGTGAGAGACAGAATGTGAAAAAAAAATCCATGAATCCACATGGTAGGATTTGTAAAGAATTTATTTGTAAATCAGGGTGGAAAATAAGTATTTGGTCAATAACAAAAATACAACTCAATACTTTGTAACATAACCTTTGTTGGCAATAACAGAGGTCAAACGTTTACTATAGGTCTTTACCAGGTTTGCACACACAGTAGCTGGTATTTTGGCCCATTCCTCCATGCAGATCTTCTCGAGAGCAGTGATGTTTTGGGGCTGTCGCCGAGCAACACGGACTTTCAACTCCCGCCACAGATTTTCTATGGGGTTGAGGTCTGGAGACTGGCTAGGCCACTCCAGGACTTTCAAATGCTTCTTACGGAGCCACTCCTTTGTTGCCCGGGCGGTGTGTTTTGGATCATTGTCATGTTGGAAGACCCAGCCTCGTTTCATCTTCAAAGTTCTCACTGATGGAAGGAGGTTTTGGCTCAAAATCTCACGATACATGGCCCCATTCATTCTGTCCTTAACACGGATCAGTCGTCCTGTCCCCTTGGCAGAAAAACAGCCCCATAGCATGATGTTTCCACCCCCATGCTTCACAGTAGGTATGGTGTTCTTGGGATGCAACTCCGTATTCTTCTTCCTCCAAACACGACGAGTTGAGTTTATACCAAAAAGTTCTACTTTGGTTTCATCTGACCACATGACATTCTCCCAATCCTCTGCTGTATCATCCATGTGCTCTCTGGCAAACTTCAGACGGGCCTGGACATGCACTGGCTTCAGCAGCGGAACACGTCTGGCACTGCGGGATTTGATTCCCTGCCGTTGTAGTGTGTTACTGATGGTGACCTTTGTTACTTTGGTCCCAGCTCTCTGCAGGTCATTCACCAGGTCCCCCCGTGTGGTTCTGGGATCTTTGCTCACCGTTCTCATGATCATTTTGACCCCACGGGATGAGATCTTGCGTGGAGCCCCAGATCGAGGGAGATTATCAGTGGTCTTGTATGTCTTCCATTTTCTGATGATTGCTCCCACAGTTGATTTTTTTTCACACCAAGCTGCTTGCCTATTGTAGATTCACTCTTCCCAGTCTGGTGCAGGTCTACAATACTTTTCCTGGTGTCCTTCGAAAGCTCTTTGGTCTTGGCCATGGCGGAGTTTGGAGTCTGACTGTTTGAGGCTGTGGACAGGTGTCTTTTATACAGATGATGAGTTCAAACAGGTGCCATTCATACAGGTAACGAGTGGGGGACAGAAAAGCTTCTTACAGAAGACGTTACAGGTCTGTGAGAGCCAGAGATTTTCCTTGTTTGAGGTGACCAAATACTTATTTTCCACCCTGATTTACGAATAAATTCTTTACAAATCCTACCATGTGGATTCATGGATTTTTTTTTCACATTCTGTCTCTCACAGTTGAAGTGTACCTCTGGTGCAAATTACTGACCTCTGTCATCATTTTAGGTGGGGGAACTTGCACAATCGGTGGCTGACTAAATACTTTTTTGCCCCACTGTATGTTTGTCATTGCAAAAGAACCGTCTGAATGGTTAACTGAAGTTAACTTGGCTATCTCAGATAACGGTAAACATAACATGATTGAAACATAAAAAAACACAAATCAACCTCATTTATTTTAGTTTAGTAAACAGATTCTCTCAGCTGTAAATAAAACAGCGAAGTAAACGTGACCCAACAGACAGAACCTGAGTGAATTAAGTCCAGTGTTTAACACTGAGAGTTAAACCTCAGGTGAGGTTTCAAAGCTGTGTGCCGGTGACATTCGCCTATAAAGTGCTCTGTAGGGAAACGAGCTCCAGCAGCTCGGCGCTCGGGGAAAAAACTATACTTACTTATCTTGTGCAGAATTATGTGCCGACATTGCGTTATATCGAGCACCGACTGCCCAGTTAAACTGTGACTATCACCAGGTAACGTGAGCTGTGTCCCAAAACCTAGGCTGCATCCTTCGGGGGACCCAGCCTTCGTGGTCTACATGGGCCGGGTCCTTCAGAGACCGAGAAGGCCGGAAGTGCGAAGCTGTGAAATTGGACGGTCTAGCCTTCAGATCTGTGTCACCGCTGTGTGGGTGTAGTTTAATGAACTCGGCCGTCTGCTCCTTGCTATCTAAATATAACAGGACACTGGCGTAAACTCTCGACCATCTCACACTTCTGTTTAATCAGTTTTCTGTTTGACATTTATTCAGCTGTGTGAAAACCACCCAATGGATTAATAAAGTTTTATTTTATCTAATCTAATAACTTTGATCTCAACCTAACCGATTTACTCATGAACAAATCAAACAGTGAAAAAAGCCCAACAATAACATTTTTAGGTTGTCTAAGTGACTTATATATCACGTTTAACCTGAGTAGCGAAAGACGGCGGTGATCTGAAAATGATGTGCCGGGAGTTGTGGGGTTCTCGGCGGCTCCAGTGACCCCCGAGCTCCCTTCAGCTATCGAGCTGGTGGGTAAGGCAAGGCGAGGCAAGTTTATTTGTATAGCACAATTCAACAACAAGGTGATTCAAAGTGCTTTACAGAGACATTAGAAACAAAAACAGACAAAAAGCATGATTTAAAATTGATTAAAACAAGCAAGCAAACAAACAAACTAATTAAGATAAGATAGAACTTTATTAATCCCTCGGGTGGGTTCCTCTGGGAAATTCGACTTCCAAAAAAAGCACAGCAACGACCGAAGTTACAGTTACAGAATTGTTATATATATATATATATATATATATATATATATATATATATATATATATACATACATACATACATACATACATACATACATACATACAGAGACAAATATAAATAAAGTATACAAAGGGGATAAATAGAATAAATAGGAATAAAAAAATAAAAATACAAGTGAATTAACAAACAAACAAACAAAAACAGTATATAAAATCAAAACGGATAAAATCAGAACAATAGATAAAATCAGTAGTTAAAATGTAAGTTTTGAAGTTTAAGCTTAAAAGTAAAACAGTGTGGATTTGGTGCTTTATTCAAATGCAGCTGAGAACAGGTGAGTCTTCAACCTGGATTTAAATAAACTGAGTGTTTCAGCTGATCTGAGGCTTTCTGGGAGTTTGTTCCAGATATAAGGAGCATAAAAGCTGAATGCAGCTTCTCCGTGTCTGGTTCTGACTCTGGGAACTGATAAAAGACCGGATCCAGATGACCTGAGGGATCTGGAAGGGTAGCAGACGTCTCCGAAAACGTCGAAGCACTTTTGCAAATATGCGATATCTTGATAAACCGAGCAGATATTTGAAGTTTACACAGCTACTTTCTCGCCTGAAAATGTGTTAAAACTTTATTTTGTGACCCAGAAAGATTCATAAGAGTAATATTAGAACTAACTAGCTGCCGCCATTGTTGGAAACCGGAATTGGCTGGGCCGCGCTATGAATTCTGGGATATGTTGGGCCACAAAGGATGCAGCCTACGTTTTGGGACACAGCTATGGTGTTTCTTGAAATAGCGGCAGGTGTTAAACAGCTGGCAGGTGAGCAGGTATGCAGGTAAACTTGAGGGCCTGTTGAGCTGATCGCTGGTTTCGTGAGAAAAATGTCAGCTTGTTCTTTATGCTACAGAAGCACAGAGACACAAGACCAGGCGGAAAGAGACGATCGTTCAGTGAAAATGAGAATCTGCGAATGCAACATGTGGAACACGGAGAGTGGAATATGTAAACAAACCGGTTAACGTAAAAAAAGAAAAACAGTTAAGATGAAACACCGGGGCTGTGAGCTCGGTGCACTCTGTCAGCTGACTGTTAGCGGAGCGAGTGACATCTCTGACAACATCTGAGCACAAACATGTTGTATGTTGACAACCTGACCAGACGTGAAGATTACACCACGACATTCGCGGCTGAAACACTGTAAAAAAGTGTAGCTGGTGACAGAAAAACGGGATATTTTAAAACTTTACACCACCACCATTGCTGCCTGTGATTTGAAATGCATTCTGGGATACCTGGCTGCCCCAAGTCCACACATCCAATCGATTATCTAGGATCGACCTGTCTTGACTTACTTTGCACGGCAACCAATTAGATGTTAGAGAAGCTGCAGTGGCAGTGTTAACCCCGCCCCCTTAGTTTAATGGTGAGGCTGACAGATAAAATAAATTCATGGTGATAGCTGAAGGGGACAAAAGCGCCAAAATGAATTAAATAAATGCATCATTAAATAATTAATTAAACATGTCATAAATATTTATTTAATTAATGATTGCAACATTTAATTAATTATTTAATGGTGTAGGGTCTACCTGACAATGTGAAGCGCCCCGAGGCGACTGTTGTTGTGACGCTGTATTTAAAAAATAAAAAAAAAAGATTGAATTGAAAACTGCGCCGAGTCGATCCGAGTAGGTACAAAAGGGTCTTTGTGTTTGTGTGTATGTTGTTTCCTCTGACTTGGTCATGTGACAGTCCTGTAAACAGCTGATTGGTTATTTTCCTGTTTTTGTCATCAGCTGGCCCAGAGCGTGATCGAACTGAACAACCAGATCCAACAGAAGGACCGAGAGATCCAGAACAACGAGGCCAAGTCAGACACACGCACAGTAACACACACACACACACACACACACACACACACACACACACACACACACGCAGTAACGCAGACCCTGCCTTTGTGCTGCCCCCTGCAGGATGCTTGAGTACCAGCAGCAGATCTCCAGCCTGGAGGGCGACTGCCGTGAGCTCAGGAGCTGCTTGCAGGTAGGACCGCCTCACGTGGCTCACCTGTGGTGTAGCTGTGACGGACAGGTGGAGTCACTCCCTCCCACCTGTGACCAGTTCTATTATACTGACCAATAACTGTTGTCATTGTTTTCATCTGTAAACCGAGTAAGATGATGAAGGTCAGTGATGAGCAGTAAAAGGTCTGATTACCCACAATCCCCTCCTGCTGCCCTTTGGCTCCCAGCAGCCCTGCTTTCTGCTCCCATCGTGCTCCAGTGATGCAGCGGTGGTACCGGCAGCTGCTGACACACAGGATGCGACATCACACCGGGGCCTGTACAGAGCTCCTACAGCCTCTCTGTGATGATGTCATCCAACAGAATCTCAGCACGGAGCGTCGGGCTGAGGAGGAGGAGCAGGGAGCTGATCTCAAGTTTTCAAGCTGAGACCTTCGTTGCCCAGAACGTGCGAGCGTCACCCGTCAGAGCAGTGAGGTTAACGTAACTTCATGTTTCACAGGACCTGGAGAGGGCGAACCAGACGCTGAAGGACGAGTACGACGCCCTGCAGATCACCTTCTCCGCCCTGGAGGAGAAGCTGAGGAAGACCACCGAGGACAACCAGGAGCTGGTGTCGCGCTGGATGGCCGAGAAGGCTCAGGAGGCCAACCGGCTCAACGCCGAGAACGAGAAGGACAGCAGGTAGGCAGGGCGGCTGGAGGCGGGAGGAGGTCTGCTGCTGCGACTTCAGGTCATTTTCATCTGTGTGTGTGTTTCAGACGGCGGCAGGCCAAACTGCAGAAGGAGCTTGCTGACGCTGCCAAGGAACCGCTGCCCATTGAGGCGTGCGTGTCTGAGTTTGTATCAGATGAGATGTCCCAGAGAAATTCCCATGGTTACAGCAGACGGGAATAAATAAAGGAACAACAGTGACAGGATTTCCTCTCACGCCTGCTCACGTTGCTCTGCTTCTCCGCAGGGACGACGACATTGAGGTGCTGACTGAGGACGCCGGGAAGGCGGGGGGAGAGACGTCGCCGAGCCGGCCGCTTAGCAGGACTCCCAGGTGAGGCCGCACGTGCCCGCTGACCATTGACCTCTACGGAGGTTCAGCATGTGTGTGACGATGTGTCTCTGCCCGCAGTAAGAAGATCTCCCAGCAGCCTCCCGGGGGGCTGCTTGACTCCATCTCCCTCATGTTTGGGTATGTGTGTGTGCGTCTGTGTGTGTGCGTGTTATTGTATCTTTATTTCAGACATACACAAAAAAAAACAATATATACAAGTGCACATACTTGCATTTACGTGTATAAATAGGAATATATCTGTAAATACACACACGCATGTGCTCAGACAAATAAATAAAACAAATAAAAAACAGTCTAAATGACATGAAATGACAATTTTTAAGTCTGAAATGGAGTAGGAAGAAGTATAACATAGTTATTAGTCCCTACCCCAGTGTTGAACCCCACTGTTCACTGTTAGCCTGATTCCTGTCATCACTTACCCCACACACTAAACAAGGAATGAAGGACGTGTGTTAACATAGCTACAGTGATAGCTACAGTTTAATTAAAGTACAATGGCTGATCAACTTCATCAGTTTCTTCCAAAAACACTTTTCGAAACATCTTTATAAACCGACCAAGGCTTGAACATTGCTGTAGGTCCACAGGAAAACTGTTCCACAGTTTTACCCCACAGATGCTAACACAAAAGGTTTTAACACCTTTGTCTTCAGGTTTAGTTTTCCCTTCGATTCATAGTCCCCTTCTCTGTCAAAAACATCCTCTGTTCATTTCCTGGTAACATATTGTATCTGGCTTTGCACATCATTTTTGCAGTTTTATGTTTATAAGATCCATTAACTTCAAAATCTTTAATTTCAAGAACATGATGTTAGTGTGCTCTCTAAATCCTGCTTCAGTAATCATCCTGATTGCTTTTTTCTTTTTACATAAAGGTTGAAGTGAAGTTTTGTGTGTATTTCCACACAGTATTCCAAATATGGCAGTGTAAGTGAACAGTAAAGTACCCGGGGTGGAAGGCACAAAATGTTTAGCTTTACTCAGAACAGAGATGCTTCTGGACAGTGTAGCTTTATGTGAGGTTTCCAGCACATTTTGTTGTCTATTATCACACCCAGAAATTCTGTATGAGAAACGTACTTCAACGTTATTTATCAATTTCCAAACAACATAAATGTAGTTTTATTCAAATTTAGTGAAAACTTGTTTCTGTCAAACCATGTTTTCAGTTTAATCATTTCTTGTGTGACAATTTCCAAAAGCTGCTGTGAATTCTCTCCAGCACAAAAATAGTTGTATCATCTGCAAATAAAATAAACTGTAATATATCAGATGTTTTACATATATCATTGATGCACAGGATAAACAGCTTTGGTCCCAATGCTGACCCCTGTGGAACTCCACAATGTCCAGGCACTCTGATATTCACCAAGCTTCACAAATTGTTGCCTGTCTCTCAAATAACTCCTGACCCACTCGAGCACCACTCCTCTAATGCCGTAGTGCTCCAGTTCATCAAGTAATATTTCATGATTGATTGTGTCAAAAGCTTTTTTTAGGTCAATGAAAACACCGACTGTGTCTTTGATCTGTTTTATTAGTGATCTTTTCAATAAGAACCATTAATGCCATGTTGATCTGTTTGGTCTGGGACCATACTGACTGTCCATTATTATCTCATGTTTGTGTGTGTGGCCGCATGTGTGTGGGGGCTCCTCTGTATTGGAGCGTCTAGCTTGCACACGGCGCCTCCAGGTGACCGTCGTTGTCACTTGTCGATAAATGAAAGGTGACCGTTTGTTCGTCCTCAGCAGGCGTCGGAGCGCCAACTCTTTCAGCACTTCACCGGAGAGCAGCGAGGCCCCGTCAGGCGTCTGCGCTGAGGTCCGCGTGCCAACCACGGCGCTGCAAGTCTTCGTAAGTACCGTCACTCTTCGTCATCGTCGAGATGACTTGCACGGCCGTCTCTCAGTCTGCGCTCTCTCTCTCTCTGAGCGTTCAGGAAGCCCACGACGGCGAGGTGAATGCTGTGAGGTTCAGCCCTGGCTCCCGTCTCCTAGCAACTGGAGGGATGGACCGCAGGGTGAAGCTGTGGGAGGTGGTGGCAGGTGAGTGGAGGCGGGGTTTAAACAGGAAGTTGTTTTGCTTGCACAAGGATGTTTGATTGAATAACCCTGGAGCTGCAGCAGGTCACGTGACTAAATCACTTCCTGTGATTGCGTTCAGGTCACTGTGAGCCCAAAGGAGCTCTGACCGGCAGCAACGCGGGAATCACCAGCATCGAGTTCGACAGTGCTGTGAGTGTACGCGCGGCGGAAGGATACTGCAGCGTTACTTCCTGTTCAGACTGACCTGCTTTCCTGTGTTTCAGGGCTCCTACCTGCTCGCCGCCTCCAACGACTTCGCCAGCCGGATTTGGACCGTGGATGACTACAGACTGAGGGTGAGCGCGTCCAGCTGTCACACAGCTGCGTCACACACGCTCGCCGTAAATCCAACCGTGTCAGCAGATTAGTCAGCTGAGCTGTTCGAGTAACCTTGGCTACGGCGGCTGCAGTAGGACGAACAGCCCGCACGGAGCAGAAAGGTTCCACGTTGCCTCAGAGCAGCCGGCGCCGTGTTTCTGCACCTGTTTGTGTTTGAAACACATTTTTCTGCAGTTTATTCAACAGATTTTTTTCACAAAATCAGGAAAATATTTCTAAGTAAGCGCTGCCCCCTGGTGGTCAGCTGCCCCTGTCTGCGTGCGCTGAGCTAAACCACGCGTTCTTGTCCGACAACTGAGCCCAGCAGGAAGTGGCGGCTCAGTTTCCTGGTCAGTGATGTCATGTAAAAGGTCTGAAGCTCAGCTCTTCCCCCTCGCGGCCACCATTTTGGCTCCCAGCAGCCCGGCTCTCTGCTGCCATCGTGCTCTAGTGGTGCGGCGATGGTCTCGGCAGCTGCTGACACACAGGATGTGACATCACTGCGAGGTCTGTACAGAGCTCCTACAGCTTCTCTGTGATGATGTCATCCAACAAAACCAATCAGCATGGAGCATCAGGCCGAGGGGTGGGGTCTGAGCAGTGATCTCACACCTGTTCTGAGGCCAGAAAACTGTTGTCCATCTAATGTCACCTGTCTGAATCAGGTGACGTCCCCACGGTGACATGGTCAGCTGCATGTCGCCGGGGTTTCTCGTACTGACAGGAAGTGGCAGACGTCACCTGCCGATGACCTGTGTGTGTGTTTACCTGCGCTTACCTGTGTCTTTCTGTCCGTCCGGCAGCACACGCTGACGGGTCACAGCGGGAAAGTCCTCTCCGCTCGCTTCCTGTTGGACAACGCTCGCATCGTCTCTGGGAGCTACGACCGCACGCTCAAACTGTGGGACCTTCGCAGCAAAGTCTGTACGTGAGTGCACGCTCGCTCGGTCTCAGTGAGTCCTCACCCAAGCTAACTGTCGCTCACCTGTGCAGGTATGAAGACGGTGTTCGCGGGCTCCAGCTGCAACGACATCGTGTGCACCGAGCAGTGCGTCATGAGCGGACATTTTGACAAGAAGGTTCGCTTCTGGGACATCAGGTGAGCGGCGCACGAACGCTGTCATCACTCAGCATCTCTGCCATTGCTCTGTGTCACGGTGATGACACGCTCGGTCTGCGTGTGTGTGTGAGATCAGGGCGGAGAGCATCGTGCGGGAGCTGGAGCTGTTCGGCAGAGTGACGTCTCTGGATCTGAACCACGATCGCACCGAGCTGCTCACCTGCTCCAGAGACGACCTGGTGAAGATCGTCGACCTGCGCACCAACGCCGTGAAGCAGACGCTCAGGTGAGGCGGGCCCAGTGTAACACAAAGCGGTCGAAGTTTGAAGGCAGCCGTGCAGGTGGGAAGCAGAAACATGGCGAGTCCATCTCACCTGAGTTGGCAGGCAGTCAGTAGGGCTGTGAGGAAATATCACCTTATATTTAAATAACCTCCAAAAACAAGAAGAAGAAGAAGAAGAATAGCTCTTTGTTACAAGAACAGTGAAAGGCAGTTTGGCATCTCCCCATGTGTGTGAAATATTATCTACTCAATGACACAGAGAAAGTTACATTTACACAAGAAAGATATGTACAAGTTACACACACGCATACATGCCATCTGAGGAGCAGGTGCAGGGGGGTCAGTGATAGTGCACATGGAGTGGTTGCTGTTGCTACTATAATACATGCAGTTTAAAGAGGAATGTTGGTTGCATCATAGTATAACTAAAAATACGGTTTATAAATCAAGTGTAAAACATGAACTCAGTGTTTTTAACGATCAACTGCACACGAGGTGGTCGGCGCCGACCTTTAACGAACAAAAAGAACATCAAGCTAAGAGTTCACGAGACAAAACGGCTGAAACAACAAAGCGGCTCTTTTGTGTGTGTAACATATAAAAATAGTCAAACTGACTGACGGTCGTACGTCAGACAAGTAAAGTACCCAGGATACTTTTGTTGCCGTAGTGACACTGAGTCACTGTTGACGTCACAGGCAGATCCACTTCCTGTGCTCCGCTGTGGTCATGTGACTGACTCATTCTGTTTGCGATGTGATGGTCAGGTGACCTCGGCCGACTCACTGTGTGTTTGTGTTCAGTGCGCAGGGTTTCAAGTGTGGCGCTGATTGGACCAGAGTGACATTCAGGTGGGTTCCTCTCATTACTTGTGTGTGTGTGGTGAGTGAGAGAGAGATCTGAGCATGCTCAGTGTGTCTCGTTCTTTCAGTCCTGACGGGAGCTACGTGGCCGGCGGATCAGCTGACGGCGCTCTGTACATCTGGAATGTGCTGACGGGGAAAGTGGACCGAACTCTAGACCGGAACCACAGGTAAGATCGTTCAGGTTTATCCACACGCCAGCGGCTTATGCCGCACTGTTGACCTTTGACCTCTCCTTGCTACTGCTGTTGCAGCTCAGCCATCAACTCGGTGTCCTGGTCGCCTTCAGGAGCATACGTGGCAAGCGTGGAGAAAGGCAGTCGCGCCATCTTGTGGTCAGACATGTGACCGGGCCCGAGGAGGCGGAGTCAGGCTGTAGGCAGCCAGTGGCGGCCCCTCTGCCATCTTCATCGTGGTGAAGATGAAGAGGATTCACTGAGACTGTGGAGACGAGCTGCCGTGTTCTGTTTCTGCAGCTTTTAATGTTCAGCATCATTTTAATGACCGGGAGGAGGCGGAGCCACATGCGGCGCCGCAGCTGCTGATGCGAGGACAGCCGTCGGATGTCAGGTGACACGTTGGAAACGCAGAGACATTTCACTGTTGACACTTCCTCTCCTCATCCTCACTCCACAGGACGCCTCAGGAAACAGGAAGTGCGTGCACCGACTAATCAGAGATTAAAGAAACTGTCGTGTGGTTTGTTCCTGTCTGCACTCGGCAATGCCTCATTTCTACCTCGCCGCTTCGCTCGCTCCAGGTACTGCTGACTTCCTGTTGTTCGTTTTCCACTGCAGACAGAACCGCGTCCTTGCTGTGGGTGTCGCTGTGACATCATCAGCAGGACAGCGTGTCGCACATCACGTGTTATGAATGCGGCGCCTGCCCGAGCCTCAACAGGTGGTCAGCACGAGCCTCAGTTCCGTCATCAGAGGGGGCGGAGTGGAAATGAGGCCGTTTGGACCGTAAAGTGAACTGCCATCAGTGATGTTTTTCCACAAACAGGAAGTGGACCTTCACATTAAACTGTGTCAGAGCACACCTGTGTGGGTTTGTGTGTTTGATTCACAGGTGTGTTACATACTGCACTAACCTCGCTGCGAGCACGGACAGATTGTGTAACCTGATGATTGTAAATGTCCTGTAAAAATCCTGATGAATAAATCCTCTGACACACGAGAGTTCTTCCACGCCGCTCGCTCTCTGAGCGCCTCATAGCGGTGGCGAGCTGTTCTTGTTCTTGAGCCCAGGTCGTCTCGTTTTACGTCTCGATGTTTCCTGTGTTCTTCACATTAAGGAGCCAAACATTCCTGCTGGAAGCAGGGCTCGCAAAATTCCCTGGTTGCCCTTCGGGTGGGCATGCTTCAGTTTTTGGTAGAGATTATTTTTATTGTATAATATTGTAAAGCAAACAAAACATCAATCAAAAAATTGTTAAAACAGAAATTACAACATCCATCCGTTTGCTTCCACTTGTCCTTTTCAGGGTCGCGGGGGGCGCTGGAGCCTATCCAGCTGTTATAGGGCGAGAGGCGGGGTCCACCCTGGTCAGGTCACCAGTCTGTCAGGGCTAACATGTAGAGACAGACAACCATTCTCACCTATGGGCAATTTACACTAATCAATTAACCCTGCAATCTGCATGAAATGACAACAACTGTATAAAATTATAATCATCATCAACTCAAATATTTGGTTGTAATTGAACAGAAATTTCTATGAACTGTGTAGAACATGAGAATCTGACATTTCCGCTGACGTCACGGAGGAGAAAATGCCACTCGACGTTGAGGCCGCAGCATCTCCTTCATCAGCGTTTTCGCGGCCTCCATTTCACTGCTCTTTGTTCTTGTCGGGATTTTATGATCCAGGTGTCTTGAACCTTTTCCAGAAAACATCCAGAAATGAATCATCGTGTCAGGGCAAAAAGATTCGGCCAGCTCTAATATGTGTGCCACACAGTGGGTTGTTATGATGTGGGGTATCCTGTTTCAGTCTCCCAGCTGTTCCTGTTTTCTCTCTTCTCTGATACCCGTGGTGTTCGCTGCTTCATCAATAGCCTCTAAAATATCTGCAGCGTTTGCACTCCTGACTGGCTGACATTTGATCATGTATGTGGACGTTACATTTGTGCAAACTGCATGCTGTGATGTCAGCAGCATCCTAACAACATAATGCAGTACGTCAGGTTTAATTTGAACCATTACAAAGAAAGTGGCTGACCAGGAGGAAGTGTGAACAGGAAGTTGTTTAAATGTTTAGCAGTCTATAGGACTTGATCCTCTGTGACACATTCATGTATTATCTGAGGCTGGATTAATTAAAAATTAAGCACATGCAGCCATATATGACTGCGTCCATGCAATAAGCGATCAGACAAACACGGCTGTGTGTGGGTCGATGTCTTTTTTTTCTCTGCCGTCAGGGTTCGAGTCCAGCTGAGAAAGAGAAGAAAGGGCCAACACAGGAGGTGAGTTTTATAAAGATCGTAAGTTATCAGAGGATAAAGTGACATTTTTCTGTCTCATGTCTTTGTCTCACATGGAAACAGTGAAGACAGGAAATGTGTCTTCGGTGCTGTTACACCATATGAAACTAGTTTCACCACTGTCAAAGGAGCTTGCAAAGAAAAGCGTCTGGACTTCTTTAAGTTGCTTGAAGACGTTTCACCTCTCATCCGAGAAGCTTCTTCAGTTCTAAGGTCAAATGGTGGAGGGTCCCAGATTTAAACCCAGTGGGAGTTTCCCCCCACAGAGGGACAAAAGGACCCCCTGATGATCCTCTAATCACCTGAGCCAAGGTGTGAAACTGGGTGTGGGTCACAATCAGCCAGGGTTTCAGGTGAGTTCATTGTGAAACCTGGCCCCACCTTATCATGCGAATTCCTGAGGTCAGATGGCCCAGGATGTGAGTGGGCGTTAAGGCGTCTGGGAAGGATCTCAAAACTGGATTATAGATGGCAGAGAGTTGGTGTTGTAAACCACCGCCTCTGTTCAAAGATGGTCGCTCACAGTGGACATAGATGCTTCTTTCACTCCTCTTTCAAACCATCTGTCCTCTCTGTCCAACATGTGAACATTGGCATCCTCAAAGAGTGACCTTTGACCTTTAGATGCAGATGGACAGCTGAGTCTTGTCCTGTGGAGGTGGCTCTTCTATGTTGTGCCATGCGCTTGTGAAGTGGCTGTTTGGTCTCTCCGATGTAGAGGTCTGGGCATTCCTCGCTGCACTGTACAGCATACACCACGTTGTTGAGTTTGTGTTTTGGCGTTTTGTCTTTCGGGTGAACCAGTTTCTGTCTGAGCGTGTTGCTGGGTCTGAAATGCACCGGGATGTCGTGCTTGGAGAAAACTCCTGAGTTTCTCTGATACACCGGCTACATAGGGGATGACAATGTTGTTGCGTCTGTCCTTCTTATCCTCCCTCGCTGGTGTCTGGTCTTCTTTTCTGTGCCTCTTTGCTGACTTTAAGAACGCCCATTTAGGATAGCCGCACGTTTTGAGTGCTTCCTTTACATGTGTGTGTTCCTTCTTTTTCCCTTCAGGCTTAGAGGGAACATGTTCTGCGCGGTGGTGTAGGGTCCTGATTACTCCAAGTTTGTGTTCCAGAGGGTGATGGGAGTCAAACAGGAGGTACTGGTCCGTGTGTGTGGGCTTCTGGTAAACTTTGATGTTGAGGTTGCCGTTCTCTTCAATGTGCACGGCGCAGTCCAGGAAAGGCAAACAGTCGTCCTTTGTGTCTTCCCTGGTGAACTTGATGTTTTTATCCACAGCGTTAATGTGCGCAGTGAAGGATTCCACTTCTTGTGTCTTGATTTTGACCCAGGTGTCGTCCACATATCTGTACCAGTGGCTGGGTACTCTTCCTTTGAAAGAGCCAAGAGCCTTCCTTTCCACTTCCTCCATGTAAAGGTTGGCTACAATAGGTGACACGGGGGAGCCCATGGCACAGCCATGTTTTTGTCTGTAAAAGCCTTCGTTGTACTTGAAATATGTAGTGGTGAGGCAGAGGTCTAACAGTGTGCAGATCTGATCGGGTGTGAAGTTGGTCCTGTCCTCCAAGGAGCTGTCTTCTTGTAGTCGTTTTCTGACCGTCTCCACGGCCTCCGTGGTGGGTATGCAAGTGAAGAGAGAGACTACATCAAAGGACACCATGGTTTCATCTGGATCCAGGGGAAGTTTCTGGACCTTGTCGGTGAAGTCGGTGGAGTTCTTGATGTGGTGTGGGGTGTTCCCGTAGCAAGGTGTTTCGAGATGTTGTAAGTGGCTGAGTTTATGCTACTGACTATGGGCCTGAGTTGGACCCCTTCCTTGTCAATTTTAGGAAGTCCGTAAATGCAGGGTATGGTATCCCCTGGATAAAGGCGGTGATTTTGTCCTTTTCAAAGTCTTGAAAACAAGCTATAACTTTCTTTTTGTAGCTTTCTTTTAAGGCTTCGTAGGTATTGTTGTCACTGAGGAGAGTAGCGATCTTTGTGTGGTAATCTGTAGTATTTAGGACCACGGTGCATCTTCCCTTATCAGCTGGCAATATAGTGAAGTTGTGGTCTTTGCTCAGGGAAGCAACGGCCTTCTTTTCTTGTATTGTGAGGTTGGATGGAGGGACTTTGGCACTGGAGAGCGTGGCTGAGACTTTCATCCTGATTTGCTCTGCTTCTGTCTGTGATAATTTATTAATCCGTATGGCGGTTTCTGTGGCTGTGATGAGGTCCACTATGGGCAACTGTTGCGGGGAAATGAGTCCTTTGGCTAATACTCTTTTCAGGTTCAGTGAGATTCCAGTCTGAAAAGTTCTTTACCCATTTCTCCTGACTGTCCTCAGGTGTGTTTTCTTCTCTGAGTTGTGTAGGTTCAGAATGAGGAGTGAGTGTTTTTGAAAGCAAGGTGTGAAATTTCCTCCGTTGTCTTTCTTTTCCTTTCCCAGCAACACACTCAGACAAAAACTGGTTCACCTGAAAGACAAAACTCCAAAACACAAACTTAACAACGTGGTGTATGCTGTACAGTGTAGCGAGGAATGCCCAGACATTTAACCCTAGAACTGAAGAAGCTTCTCGGATGAGAGGTGAAACGTCTTCAAGCAACTTAAAGAAGTCCAGACGCTTTTCTTTGCAAGCTCCTTTGACTACGATGACCTGGATGACTGAGAACCTTCACAGACATATTGAATGGCGTATATTTTAAAGTAAAGGATTTAAAACCAAGTTAGTACAAACATCACTAATGTCACATAACTTTGCCGACATGTGGCCAACAGTAATGTTTTAATGTTCTTCATTATTAAACATTTGCAAATAAATAAATGACACAATATTCAGTACTTACTTTTGAAAGTTTACTCTTCGGGCGCCCCGCTTTTTTCCCGAACAAATTATCCACATCCACCACCGCGCTATGAAGTCTGGGATATGTTGGGCCATACACAGACCCATCCTTCAAATTCAGGGAAATGAAGGATGCTTTTGAGCAGCCTTTGAATTAGGACAGCCTGTGTCACGTCGCTGTGACGTAATCGGCCTTAAAATGCGGCCTTTGAGGTTGCAGACCCTGATTTGGGATACAGCCTGTTTGTTCAGTTTGCCAGTCTGCCTGTTTAGTTTATTGGTGTTTTCAGTTTAGTTATTTCACGGTTGTCATCCCATGACAGCATGTCCTGACTGCGGGGTTTTGGAAACAAATTAAAACGTACAGCTCTGCTATCACTTCCAGCATAAATGAAGACAGAAAACTAAACAGCAGTGACGTTTGTAGGGTTACTGAAGTTGGGCTAGCTGGTATATAATGATGTGCTACGTGACCGCTAGCGACACAGCTATGTTAGCATAATATAAACAAGCTAACTTTTTCCACTCGATAAAAGTTAACGTGAGTGTTCTCGGTGGTCAGGAACAAATGTAATCGCATGGCAGGATGCTGTAAAAGGACCAAACTTCAGCCAGGAGAACAACTGAGATAATCCATCCACAATACGAGGTTAGTCATTCATATACTGCTGCATGGGCTGGGCTGTAGTTACATCCTAAGGTTTTAAACACTGAGCTTAAATAAATGATTAGCGGTAATAAAAGCCGAGGGAGGTCAACAGTGATCACTGACTGTTTTAGGAGCTTTTTGAGATCAAATAGAAGAAAATACAAAACATTAAACATGTTAACAACACAAAAGCCATATTAAACGCAGACTACTTTAGACCCGGAAGTAGGATTCGTCACGTCATCACTGAACAACCGGATATGTTGTAACTTTATTGCAGTTTATTGTTTGATAACAGCATTTTGGTTATTTTGTAAGTGATTTAAGTGTTAGCCACATGTTTAGTGAGAGCTGCTAATTATAGATTTAATTTTCTGCTAAAAGGGAGCATTTAACATGTATTTTCGTTAGAAAACTGCATTTCCCAGAATCCTTTGTGGTAGACGAAAGTTACTCTGGGTTTTAGCTAGCAAAGAAAGCTCCGGGAAGCCATTATATGTTGCTCTGATATCGAGCAGTTTATTTGTTGTACATTCCCCTTTTTGAAGCCTTATATAAAGACTATCGTTTCTACAATTGATCTCCAATCCATCTTCTTGGCTAAGTGGATTCGCCACAACACTATACTTTAACATGTACTCCAGCATCTTGTTCATGGGGTACATTGCTGCTAACAGGTAGAGAACCTTTGTTGATTTCAGACTGTAGTTCATAAGAATATTAAAAGCTTAATAAACATGAATCTTGTTCTCTTCTTGACGCCTTCTGCAGATGAGAACAGGAACTGCTGTGATTGATTAGTAAAGTTATCTACTGCCTCCTTCCTCTGGTCTCTCCAGGTATCTGAAGATCATCCATCCATCAGGAACTCACATGATGCAGATAGTACAAGCTGCAAAAATCATCTCCGGGGTCACCTGGGCTTGTCTCCTGGCCCCAACAATCAGCTTCATCACCACATTTTTCATCACCCCAAAACCTCAGACCTCAGACCTGACCTCCGACGCTGTGACTCGGTCTTCAGTGCATCTGCCAGCCTGCTCGGAAAAGTCATCCACACCTGTTTGGGGATCATCTTCCTGGTGGTCCTAATATCCTTGATCTTCAGACTGTGATCAGCTGACCTGGTGCTCGTTGTGGATTTACACAACTGAATTCAACCAGATGTAAATAGATGTTTCATGAGTTTCCCCGCCTGATTTCCATTCCCTACATTGATAGTAGGGTTAGGGGAGGCAGTTGAGACGGTTCGCCTAGGTCGTATCCTGGGTGAGGTGTTCCTAGTATGTCCCACTGGGAGAAAGCCCCGGGCAGACCCAGGACACGCTGGTGAGCGTACATCTCTCGGCTGGCCTGGGAACGGCTCGGTCTTCCCCAGAGAGAGGGAGGTCTATGCTTCTCTGCTTAGGCTCCTCCCCCTGCGACCGAGCCCCGGATAAGCAGAAGAAAATAGATGGATGGACTCTGATAGTAATACTGTTTATACTGTGTTCATCCTCGACTGAACACTGTTGGTATGAAGGCTGAGGTCATTTGGAGTCCAGGGAGCGCTTTTAAAGACCTTCTATGACTCTGTGGTGGCATCTGCCATTTTTTACAGTGTGGTATGTTGGAGCAGCAGTTTATCGGCAGCTGAGAGGAAGAGGCTGGATAAACTCATCAGGAAGGCCAGCTCTGTTCTGGGATGCACCCTGGACCCAGTGCAGGTGGTGGGAGACAGAAGGACTGAGTCTCCCACCCCATGCATGTAAATGTTGCTGAACTGCAGAGCTGCTTCAGTGACAGACTGCTGCATCCTCGATGCATGAAGGAGCTTTTCTGCAGGTCCTTCCTCCCTGCAGCTGTCAGACTGTACGATCAGAACTGCTCCCAACAAATGTAGATGTTTACATCTGTGCTGTAACAGCAATAATTTAATCAACCGATTTACACTATAACCAGGGTTTGCCTCTTATCTGTATTTAATTTTATTTAATTTAATAACGGTACAGTACTCTGCTTTTGGTAACCATTGTCCTTGATGTAAATATGTAAAAATTGTGTATGTTTCTGTTCTGTGTCCTGTGTCCTGTTTGTTTGTATATGTGTCTTTCTGGCTGCTGTTAGAACAAAATTTCCCCTTGTGGAACAATTAAGGGATTCTTATACCACAACACACGCAGCACATGGCAGGGAATTAAATCTGTCACAAACTAATCAAGAACCACAACTACCACAGACACCCGACATGCCACCCATCCAGACAGTCTTAAAACCTTCTACACCAGGTTTGACAGGCTGAACACAGACACAACCTCAAAGGCCCCCAGCTGCCCCACGGGCACTGGCTTCCAGGTCAAACACACACAGGTCCTGAAAACTCTGAAGAAGGTGAACCCCCACAAGGATGTGGGACCCGATAGAGTTCCTCCCAGAATTCTGAAGGCCTGTGGGGAACAACTAGCTGCTGTGTATGCCGACATCTTCAACCTGTCACTATCCCAGGCAGTGCTCCACCATTATACCAGTACCCTAAATGACTTCAGGCCAGTAGCACTCACACCAGTTGCCATGAAGTGCCTAGAACAACTGGTTCTCACACACATCAACCACATGGTCCCAGGCGCTGTCAATCCCCTCCAGTTTGCTTA
This sequence comes from Rhamphochromis longiceps, assembly GCF_057381845.1. NCBI lineage: Eukaryota > Metazoa > Chordata > Actinopteri > Cichliformes > Cichlidae > Rhamphochromis > Rhamphochromis longiceps. Next base: position 41,793,933 of record NC_140570.1, on the reverse strand, counting down.
CCGTCCCAATCCCAGCTGTGAAACTCAGAAACCAGTCTTACTTGTTATCATCTATCGTCCACCTGGGCCTTACACAGAGTTTCTGTCTGATTTCTCAGACTTTTTATCTGATTTAGTGCTCAGCTCAGATAAAATAATTATTGTGGGTAATTTTAACATCCATGTAGATGCTAAAAATGACAGCCTCAACATGGCATTTAATCTGTTATTAGACTCAATTGGCTTCTCTCAAAATGTAAAAGAACCCACCCACCACTTTAATCACACTCTAGATCTTGTTTTAACATATGGCATAGAAACTAAAGGACAGTGTGTGGCTGATGCACAGCCAGTGTTGGGAAGGTTACTTTTAAAATGTATTCCGTTACAGAATACAGAATACATGCCCCAAAATGTATTCTGTAACTTATTCCGTTACGTTACTCAATGAGAGTAACGTATTCTGAATACTTTGGATTACTTAATATATTATCGTGCTTTTTACAACAACGTGAATGTACTATTGCTGTGTGATTTATTACTATTACTGAAGGTCCGCGACTCCGAACTGTAGTAAAGGGACCTCTGACTAATACGGCGGGGTCCCTGTCGGCTCATAGCCGAAAAATAGCTTTACTTTGTTGTGTGGGTCAATTTTTCTTGCGAGAGACAGAGAGAGGCGTTGAAAGACTGCTCCAACTAGGGTTGCCAACTCCCTGAAAAATAAATAAGGGACACCTCGTGGCCAGGGCCGGGCAACCCAGTTCACCCTTCCCAGTGTGGTGAATTTTGTAGCTCTTTTTTTTGTGTGTGAAATTTTTTTTTAACCATTTGACTTGAATTTGATTTAAGCAGATGCATATTCTTTGTGATATGACCATATGGGAAACAAATGATCATTTAGCCATTTATTTTTAGCTCAAAATGACAACATTAACACAGTAAAACAGGTCTCTTTCTTAAACAGAAGCCTGTCATGCTTAACTTTTGAGAATATAAGTAAATCTTTCTTTAAAAGAACTGTCCTGCTTAACTTAAAATTATATAAATTAATAGAAAACAATAGAACGAAAAATATTCTTGTAACAGTGCACATATGCATTTAGTACAGTTGGCTTCAGTTGAGGTATTATTTCAGCTTTTCTAATGCTAATCAGCTGCTCCTGTTTGTAAACCCGCTTGTTCCCATGATTACGCATCATAACTCATCATCATTATTAAAATATGTATTACTTTTATGTATTAGTCATCTATTTGTTGTAATCATCTATCCTTGCAGTTGTTTATTACACAAAATAAATTATATTATCACACTTCTGGCCACATAGCGCTGATATTCACTGCACATGCCCATATCCTTAACCAGAGGGTTTAAAAAAAACAAACCAATGTTTACATACCATATCTGCTTCTGCCTTGGCCTGGCGGACAAAAAATTGGTAAAGGGTTCCCTGAGCTTTCATGCCCCTCATGTTCTTCATGTGCCCACCAATAGAAGCATGCCTATGGGAAAAAGTGCGCTGGCACACAGTGCAGTGCGCTTTATATGTGTTATCGTGCACTTTTCCAGCCAGGTGTTTTCCTTTTCCCATTCCTCCCTGTACTTTTGCAGCCTTTTTTTCTTTCTCTGAGCGAACAAACATTGCTGCTCTAATGCTGGGCTTACACTGTGCGATTTTTGGCCCATTTTGAGACGATTTTTGAGTCGTGTAACCGATTTGGTGATCGGCCCGATTTTGGCCTTCATCGTGCATCGTTTAGTATACGTGGGGTAACGAGAAGCGGCTGTGGTGACACAGCCGCTCACACTGCTCACGCGCAAACACGTAAACGTCGGTGAAAAAGATGGAGCAGCACGGCTGTGCAGCGTGTGATCTGGACACCAGCGATGGAGGCACAACTTGTAGAACTTTGGAAAGCTCATCCGAGCCTTTTCGATGTGGCCTCACAAAATTATCACGACCACAACAACCGTGAAAATAATTGGATCTACACTGCTGCTCAATCACAGCTGCCTGATCATGTTTTTCATTAGCAATTTAGCAAAGTTGATGGTGGTGGTGTGTCTGTGTGAGTGACAGACAGAGAGAGCGAGCGACAGATTTTCTGTTATAACCTTCATGTTATGGACGCACAGTGTGAGCACTCAGGTCGCATCAGAGCATCGGGCCGTATAGTGTGAGACTTGCATCGTGACCTATGAACTTCTAACCCCTGCGAGTCAATCGTGCAGTTTGAGCAGGAGCTGAATAACGTGACTGAAAAAATCGCACAGTGTTTGCCCAGCTTTAGGTGTACTGTCATCCGAGACTTGCACCGCAGAGTCGGCGTTTGTTTCCCTGTTGGCCATGCTTCTTGTTGTGGTCATCTGTTGTCTTCCGGTATTTTCTCCGCAAGCGACCTTTCCTCGACCAATGAGATGAGCGGTAATCTGAATTGTCATACTCGAATTGTCATAAGTGTGCTGTCAGCTCATTGGTCACAAAGCAGGAGAGGGGCTGGGAATTATGTTTTCAAACAAAGCGTTAATTCCATAAACATTTATAGACTACTTTTGATTCTCACTGTATTACGGGACAAAGTGCGTCCCTTATTAGCTCAATACGGGACGATTCCGTTTTTTAAGGGACGGTTGGCAACCCTAGCTCCAACGGAACTTATTGTTTTCGGAGGAAAACACGAACACGGTGTACAGTCGAGTCTTAATAGCTTACTTACAACTGGGCTCGTCAGGCACTCTTCTTGGCTGCAGTGGTTATTATTATATTTACATGCTTCCAGCTCCCGTTTTTCCTCGATGACAACTCGTACCTTTCCACTCGCCTTTTTCTCCCTCCTCGCGCTCACAGACCCATAACGTGTATGGCAGTCCATTCTCCCTGCAGCACGGACTACACTGCCCATGATGCTACATTCTTTAGAGCTATGCTTGTAGCATTCTGCCTGTTAGCTTAGCACAACAACGAAAAGGCGCTCTCTCACCCAGGAAACACACAGTCGCAGAGAGAGAGAGAGCGTCGCCCTGTAACCATGGCAACCGTAACGCTGCCGCCTGGAACAACAGAACGTAGCTGTCAAACAAAACCCAAACAGTCCTGACCCGCGACAATATGAAACAGGAAAGTACCGCAGTGTAATCCATTTATTTCAACAAAGTAACTGTATTCTGAATACCACCTTTTTAAACGGTAACTGTAACGGAATACAGTTACTCATATTTTGTATTCTAAATACGTAACGGCGGTACATGTATTCCGTTACTCCCCAACACTGTACACAGCAGATTATGGTCACATGTCTCTGTGTCAGTGACTGAGGTCAAAGGTTAACGTGTCCGCTTACTGCTGATATCCACGATGTCCTCACTTTCAGGTCCTGCAGGTGACTCACCTTTAAGACTTTTAGAAGCATCAACGAGCAGCTGAATAGACCAACACAGGTCCAACCGAAGCTTCAGGTGTGTGTGTGTGTGTGTGTGTGTGTGTGTGTGTGTGTGTGTGTGTGTTGCTGCTGTCAGCACTCAGACTGCTGAGTCTGAGTGACAGAAACTTATCGGCTCAGCTGACTCGCATCCTGCTGATCATGTTAATGTCATATTAATATCGATCAATACACAAACCAAAACCATCTGACCTCATGTGCTTTTAGTCTTCATTCATCTGCATGTGTATATATATACGTGTGTGTGTGTGTGTGTGTTGTATAAATAGACATGAAACTGCTGCAGGTTCTTCACACTCTGATCGATCATCACGCAGCTGCTCACAGAGAGCAGGCTCAGTGCTCTGACTGTGACTCCTGCAGACGCTGTAGAAGCAACCGGGCTGCATTTTTAAAAAGACTTTAAACATCTTTTTCAGCCAAAAAGTTTGATGTGGAGATCTGCTGAGCTGAAAAAGTTATGAAAGATATGAGATGATAGTATAATCATTTAAAAGGTCCAAATTTACTGCAAAGCTCCAACGGTCAGGTGCATGGTGAGGTCAGGGGTTTGGATTAAAGATGTTTAATTCCACTTTTATTCAAATCTGCTTTTGTTGCCATCAGTCGGTAATTTAGAAAATTCATCAACCCACTAGAAAAGGTGTGTGTGTGTGTGTGTGTGTGTGTGTGTGTGTGTGTGTGTGTGTGTGTGTGTGTCTGCCTGCAGGATTATTCCTGTAATGATGTGCATGCTGACCAGGCTTTGTGTGCTGATTATAAATACAACTGATCGTTCTGATCAGCTTCAAACCTGCTTCTCTCCAGCTCGTCTTCATCACTGCAGCTTCAGGTCAGTCTGTTCAGTGAGAGATGAATCTGTTATCAGTGTGAATGAGTGTTTGATGATGGGTTTCATTAGTTTATTGAGGAAGTCTGAAGGTCAGCTGATGTTCCTTAATTCTGTGAAGCTTCACCTAAAAGCACAAACAGCTTCACAGCTGATGTGAAACAACAAATCTGATCAATTACTTTTTAAACTTGGTGACGAGTTACCAGAAGTTAAAACTCATACATTTGTTTTTGTAGTATCCCCTGATTTTATATGATGCAGCATTAAGTTTGATTGAAAAACAAACAAACAAAAAAACCCAGTAAAACTGGATTAACATCTGCCATCAACTGAGGTGGAACGGCGAGAAGATCTTCTCAGAGCTTCAGAGGAGATGTAAAGGGTTCAACTCTGCGTGTCAGGATGTGAGCACACAGTTCAACAATCTGAGAAAAACATTTGTCACTGTAAAGGTCAGTGAGTCCCTCACCTACAGTTCATGATTGGATGGAGAGGTGGAGTCAGAGGAGGATGCTGCAGAGATGTGGGATGTTGGTGGATGTGGGTGGGTGTTGGTGGGCATTAGTGGATCTTGGTGGGTATTGGTGGATGTGGTTTTGTGTTGGTGGATGTTGGTACATGTTGGTGAATGTTGGTGGGTGTTGGTAGATGTTTGTAGGTGTTGGTAGATGTTGGTTGATCATGGTGGTTGTTGGTTGATGTTGGTAGATTAAGGAGGTTCGAAAGAAAAGCGTCTGGACTTCTTTAAGTTGCTTGAAGACGTTTCACCTCTCATCCGAGAAGCTTCTTCAGTTCTAGGGTTAAATGGTGGAGAGTCCCAGATTTAAACCCAGTGGGAGTTTCCCCCCACAGAGGGACACAGGACCACCTGATGATCCTCTACCTAATCACGTGAGCCAAGGTGTGAAAATGGGTGTGGGTCCCAATCAGCCAGAGTTTCGGGTGTGTTCATTGTGAAACCTGGCCCCACCCTATCATGTGATTTCCTGAGGTCAGATGGCCCAGGATGTGAGTGGGCGTTAAGGCGTCTGGGAGGGATCTCAAAACTGGATTATAGATGGCAGAGAGTTGGTGTTGTAAACCACCGCCTCTGTTCAAAGATGGTCGCTCACAGTGGACATAGATGCTTTTTTCACTCCTCTTTCAAACCATCTGTCCTCTCTGTCCAACATGTGAACATTGGCATCCTCAAAGAGTGACCTTTGACCTTTAGATGCAGATGGACTGCTGAGTCTTGGCCTGTGGAGGTGGCTCTTCTGTGTTGTGCCATGCGCTTGTGAAGTGGCTGTTTGGTCTCTCCGATGTAGAGGTCTGGGCATTCCTCGCTGCACTGTACAGCATACACCACATTGTTAAGTTTGTGTTTTGGCGTTTTGTCTTTCGGGTGAACCAGTTTCTGTCTGAGCGTGTTGCTGGGTCTGAAATACACCGGGATGTCATGCTTGGAGAAAACTCTCCTGAGTTTCTCTGATACACCGGCTACATAGGGGATGACAATGTTGTTGCGTCTGTCCTTCTTTTCCTCCCTCGCTGGTGTCTGGTCTTCTTATCTGTGCCTCTTTGCTGACTTTATAAATGCCCAATTAGGATAGCCGCATGTTTTAAGTGTGTCACGGTTTGGCATGGCAGACCGTGGGGATGTGGGGAATGAGGACCCAGGCGCGGTGCTCTGTGTATAAACAGTGCGTTTATTTACAGTGATGGAAACAATAACAGTAAATCCTCGTGCTTTCCCTTGACTCCCGTGTCGTGTCTTCCCAAAAAGTCCGTGCTCCGTGTTCTCCACTCTCGTGTGTCCACACACACCCCGTGCCTGCTGCCCTCTGATTTTCCACGCTCCTCCTGAGGGGAAAATGACAGAGGCAGCCGTCAAGACACTCAATTCTGGTGGGCACGATACACGGAGTCCAAATTACCATCAGGGTGTACACCTCACCCCTGGCGTCGTTGCCCACCTCTCAATTTTGAATACACGAAGACATTGAGGGCTAGCAGGAGGGACCATGCGCTTACCTGCTGCTCTCTGGCAGGTAGCTCCATGCCCTCCTGGGTTTTAATTGCACCTTAGAACACACATGCATCAACACTACAATGAGCGGGTGGAGGGAGGTTTGGAGTCTTCTCTCACCCCCATTCTCTGCGGCCTGCTGGAGCGGGGGGGGGGGCTAGGAGGAGTTGGCCGTCCGACTGCGGTCTGGAGTGTGGGGCCTCCCTGCTGCTGCGGAGTCGGGGTGGTCTGCCTCTCCCCACCGCAGGGAAAAGGGTAACACCACCTGGGTCTGGGTGCAGTTCCCCCCTCCAGGGGCGGGGGTACCTAGACCCGGTTCGTAGAGTACGCTTGGGGAGTGTGATCGTGTGTACAGCGTCTCTTTATGTCTGTCTCCACGTTGGTTGAGTGTGGAGTAAGTGCATATGAGAGCATGAGGGTGGGAATGGATGTTTGTATCTGTGTGTGCCTGTATGTCTGTGTCTATATGTCAGGTTGGGTGTCAGACGCCACCTCTCTGGGGACATCTCAGGCCCTCCAAGGTTTGGAGGCCTATCTCCACCCACCACCACTTCCCCTGCCAGTGGCGGACTCCCTCAGGTGTCGGTGCGTTGGTGGTTCTTTGTGTCTGGGGGTGGGCGTCCGGGTACACACCGGCTCACTCCTTGGCGGCCGCTTATTGGGGCTCGCTCGGGCCACTTCGGAGGTGGGGTGCCCCCGGCCTCTCGGCCTGGGGCTCGGTCACTCAGGCACAGCTGGCTGCCAGCGGAGCTCACGGGCGCGTCACTGCAACCCCCCCTGGCTTCTGCTCCGCGGCTGCTGAGTGAGCCCTCATCTGGGACTCTCCTCAGCTCTTACTGGGACAGTGGCGCGGCTGCCCCTCTGTTGGTCTTCCTTGGTCTCTTGTGTTCTGGGGGCCTCTGGATGGCTGGAGTTTTGATCTCCTCCATACCTGCTTCATACCCTGGAGGACGGGGCTGTGGCCCCCCCACACTCCCTAGCAGATCGTTACATGGAGAAACCTTTGGAATGCAAGCATGCTGATCCACACAGGTATGCACACAGGTGTACACACGGGTGTTCACAGACGCGGACTACAGCTTTCTTGGCTGCTGCCTCAAAGCACATTGTGCGCTGTCTATCCTGCGTGCTGCACAATATCGTTTATTATTTAGTATCTACTGATATCTACTGCTAGCTAGTTTATTGTGACGGTGCTGTTTTTTTTATTATGTTGCTCTTTGTTGTTTGCTTTCTCTTCTGTTTTTTTTCTCCATACAGGTGACCCAGGAGTTTTGTTTTTTTTTTCTTTCTTCCCCCCTTCTCACCGTCTCTTCTCCCCTCTGGTTTTCTTTCTCTCCCTCTCTTTCTTTCATTCTTTCCCCCTGTCCTATCCCCCAGTCATGTCTGTCCCGTTTGCAACTGAAAATAAAATAAATTCATAATTATAATAAAGGTCAATCAAATGGACCAATACGGCAAGGCCATGATGATCCACTTGGTAAAATAAATCCGCTTGGCATCTTTCTTGGCCTTAAGACAACAATTCTGATGGCTATAGATCCAAACGGGACACACAAAAAAAAAAAAAAAAAAAGGCACTCAATTCCAGTAGGCATACACTCACAGACTTAACTAAGCAGAAGCCTAACGTGGCGTCTCATGGAATGATCCCGCGTCGGTGGGAGCTCCAAGACTCTCCTAAGTAGCTCCCCCGACGAGCCCTGATCAGCGGCAGGTGTGTAGCTTCGGGTGTGGCCAGTTCCCTTCCCGGGCCACACCCACCAGGCCTGAAGGCGCCTGTAAACCAGTGTACATACACACCTGCACCCATACATACACACACACACACACACACACATCTACAAGCATGGAGAAGAGCAGCAGCAACACCAAAAATGCATATAATATCACCAGTCCACGACTGCCCAGGGATCCTGGGTCTGAGCGACCCAGGATCCTGACAAAGTGCTTCCTTTACATGTGTGTGTTCCTTCTTTTTTCCCTCAGGCTTAGAGGGAACATGTTCTGCCCGGTGGTGTAGGGTCCTGATTACTCCAAGTTTGTGTTCCAGAGGGTGAGGAACACCCGTTTTCACACCTTGGCTCATGTGATTAGAGGATCATCAGGGGGTACTTTGTCCCTCTTGGGGGGACACTCCCACAGGGTTTAAAATCTGGGACTCTACACCATTTGACTCTTAGAACTGAAGAAGCTTTTCGGATGACAGGTGAAACGTCTTAAAGCAACTTAAAGAAGTCCAGCTTTTCTTTCCAACCTCCTTAATCTAGCAAGATCAACCAACATCCACCAACAAACGCTTTTCTTTCCAAGCTCCTTAGACTACGATGGTAAATGGACTGGTTCTTATATAGCGCTTTTATACTCTTCTGAGCACTCAAAGCGCTTAACACAACTTGTGCATTCACCCATTCACACAAGCACATTTTTCTAAGTGCTTTCTAAGTAACATTCACACACACATTCACACGGATGCATCAGAGAGCAATTTGGGGTTAGTATCTTGCCCAAGGATATTTGGCATGCAGACTAGGGGAAGCCAGGAATCGAACCACCAACCTTTCGAACAGTAGATGACCTGCTCTACCACCTTAGCTACAACCACCCTGATGACCTGGATGACTGAGAACCTTCATAGACAGATGTCGGTAGATGTTGGTTGATTTTGGTGGATCTTGGTAGGTACTGGTAGATGTTGGTTGGTGTTGGTGGATGCAACATGGAACAGGAGTGGAGCACATCACTGCATCCACACGAAGATCCAGAAACTCCCCCACCTCCTCCGAGCAGGTGCAGGGGTAGCTGGCACATCTGTGATGGCGTCATTAATGCTGAGGCACATCTGCAGCTGTAGGAGAATGTGCTCTGTCTGGACAGCGTCTGTGATTCCAGACAATGAAGAAATCTCACTGAGCACAGCCTGCAGCAGCACGGCTCCATAACTGACCCGAGTACAGCCCAGACCATCACCCACCGAAACCACAGCTGGAGTGCTCCATCCACCAGATCTTTTTTATTATTCTTATTAGTCGGAGTTTCTTTCATGTCTGTACAATGTTAAAGAAAACTGCGTTAGATCTGCTGCCTGTGTTCTCAGTTGGTCATATTACTGGGATGCTTTAATCATCCATAGATGCACGAGTGGATGTTTAGGTGTGAGGGCTGTGTGCAATTTAACTTTGAGATGATAAACGTTTGATATGTGAATGTCTCTGTGCTGCAGGTCAAGATCCAACACTCAGCATGAGTCCCAAGCACGTCGTCTTTAAAAAGGTGTCCCGTGACAAGTCGGTAAGTTCTGAAGATAGTTCAGCATCGACATCATAAGTCATGGAGAAGATGTGGTTTAGAAACCCAGAGCAGAGGTCATATCAAAGTTCCTTTTGGAGAGACTAAAGTTTCCCCCTAATAGAAACATCAGCACTGAAAGGATGCTGATTTGTACTCAGGGCACCATTTAAGGCATCCATAAAGTTCTGGTCCTTGATCTTGCTCCACCGCTCTGTGTGCAACAGGATCCAGGTTGTTAATCCGGACCCTCTGGGTTGCGATGGCATCTTTGTGCTGAAATCCAAATTGAACTGACATGTGACAGAGTAACTGTAATATTAATGTCTGCTTTGCCTGCGGGTAAACATTCAGGTTTTTTTTTATTTCTGACCTCAGAATGGGAAAAGGTTCAAAAACATTAACTCCATCGATGAACTGAACCGATGCGCCTTCTGCTCCCGGTCTGTGGGAAACTAAAAGCACAAAAAAAAACCTCTACTCAGAGCTGTGCTGTCATTTCTGCCTCTGCAAGCATGTGATGGTCCACCCTGCTTAGAGGGAATGTGGAGCTCCTGCAGACTCTGAGTCTTACGTGACCCTCGTGTGTTTTCAGGTGACCGTCTACATGGCAAAGAGGGACTTTGTGGATCACTGCGACTTTGTGGATCCAGTCGGTGAGTCCTGATGCTAACTACCTGCTCTCGCTCTGCTTTTGCTACTGATTGAAAAATGTTTCTTGAAAATGTTTAAAGATGGGGGACTGACAGATGCAGGCCTATGTCTTCATGACATCTCTGCATGTGCTGAGCCCTGTGAGAGAAAAAAGCATAAACTCTGTCAGGACCCCACAAAGACTGGGGAAGAAAAACATGGAGACATGACAGACTGTGGAGACAAATGAGCAGAACACAGAGACATGACTACGACAGTAAAGAGCCACAAAGACAGACCAGAGAAGGAGAGAGATACAGGTACAAGACAGGGACAGACCGGAAACGAAGACACCAAACATGAACAAGAAACATAGAACTAGAAATGTGAATAATGAAAAATTCAGAGCACTATGAAATATAGAAATAAAGACAGAGCTAGAATATGAAATCTGAGTCACAAACCATACTTCACTCCAAACTGGGTCAAAGACCCAGGACCGACTCTTTAAACAGAGCTTCTCCACCACACAGCGCTCATGGTGAATGTTCAGAATCAGAATCAGAATACTTTAATCTTCCCGAGGGAAATTAGGGTTACAGCAGGCAGCCGCGAGCCTCCCCATGATGGTATCAAACTTCTGTTCCATGGTGTTGTCATTCTTTTGATTCTGAGACCTCACAACTGCAGTGATCCGTTCCAACTGTCGCTCAAGGGTCTCATTTTGAGCAGGCCTCTCTCTGATGTTTCCCCTCATACGCTCAATGGTGTTGTTTTGAGCCTTCACAGCAGCTGCAAGCGTCTCCAAGGTGTTGACCATATTACGTTCGTTGTGAGAGGTCGCGCCTCGTTCCGTTTCGATCCCAGCGGGCAGCCTTGGGGGGGTTTGAACAGCCGGTTCCGCTCTCTTATTTCTCCGATAAACCAGGGCTAGGCCAACGCCGATCAGCATGAACCCTGTTATCACGGTTCCGAATAGGTAGATATCTTCAGCGTCCTCGATCGACAGTCCCGCCAGGCACACGGTCCTCCAGTTCTGCCACCCGTCCATCGTGTATCCGGCAGGGAAAGTCCCTCCAGGGCACTCAGGCTCTCCCGAGCCCAGACTTCTTGTTGAGAAAAGGGTGTCAATAGCATTCAGAGACCAGTTGATCAAATCCATAATTCTCTTTAGGTTTTAGAGAACGACAGTGAGAGACTGTTCCAGGGAAAGTAATGCACACGAGACAAGACAAGGACATAGAGGCTAAGCAGGGAAGATAAGGGTGAGGAGGAGAGGAGAAAAGTGCGACCGCCTTCACTGAGAGCTAAAGAAGAAGGGGTGGCCTGTGCTGTGGGATCCATACACCGCAGTGAACAGACTGAAGAACAGTGCTCACTGGTTTTACTGCTAATTGTAAACTAGCCATGGATATGGGGATGGTAGCAGAGCAGGAAGTAGTTGACCATTTCTGCTCATGCCCAGTAGGAGGACAGTGACAAACCTTTAAAACAGTCAGGAATGTGTTGTGATTTGATCACTTCCTGTTTCCTACAGATGGCGTGATTGTGATTGACCCAGTGCAGCTCAAAGGAAAGAAAGGTCAGTGTGTTTAAATGTGTGCAGTAACATAAGACAGAACCCGGAGGAGGTGCCGTGGGACTCCCTCCTTCAGCCCGTCAGTGTGGAGAAGCTCAGCTTTACCGGAGGAGGTCCACAGGGCTTATGACTGTGGCTCCTGTGTAAAACATATTTCACTGAATGAAAGCTTCTTTCTGTGCAGATGAACATTTCTCTGCAGTGTGGGGTGGGTGCGACACAAAAGATCTCAGAGAACAATAAGCAGCTTCTGACAGACGTTTCTCCAGCTTCTATTCACACTGATTTAGGTTTGATGGAGCCAGATTCTCCTGGTGCAGCATGTTCTTGGATGTGTGGCTTCATTCCTGTTTTTCGGTGTCTGTTAGTGTATGTGATGCTGTCGTGCACATTTCGCTACGGCCGTCAGGACATGGATGTGATGGGCGTGGCCTTCAGGAGGGACCTCTTCCTGGTGACCCGGCAGGTTTACCCCGAGCTGCAGGACAAAGAAAAGCTCACCCACACCAAGATCCAGCAGAAGTTGCTGCAAAAGCTTGGAAACAACGCCTTCCCCTTTTTCTTCGAGGTGAGGAACAGCCTGGAACATCTGGAAAGATCAGGCCCTGCTAGAGGAAGAGGTTTAATCCCTCCATCAGGTTCAAGGATAGAAAACAGAAAGGCCACATTTGTCATGTCTGGAATAGAGTCCTTTTTGTTGTGTTAGGTTTTGTACCCAGTGCAGATCTGGCCTAAATCGTCATCCAAAATCCTCAAGGTAAAAAAGGAAAACCTGATTACAGAATGAATAAAAAATTAGAGCACCAGTCAGAATAACAAAACCCCCACAAATGTCTCAGAAATCTGTTAAAACTCTCTTTAAAACTAGAAATGTGGCACAGTGGTTAGCACTGTTGCCTCACAGCAAGAAGGTCCTGAGCTTGACTCAACCACAGGGGTCTTTCTGTGTGGAGTTTGCATGTTCTCCCCGTGTGCGTGGGTTCTCTACGGCTTCCTCCCACAGTCCAAAGACATGCAGGTCAGGTTCACTGGAAACTCTAGACTGTCGACCTGTTCAGGTTGTAACCTGCCTCTTGCCCTAAGACAGCTGGGATAGGCTCCAGCAGAATAGGATGGATGGATGGATGTCCACATTTGAGCAGAAAAGAGTAGAGTTCTCTGAGAGGTTAGAAATTAATGATCATTAACCGTTCAGAAAGACAATCTAACATTTTAGGGAAGAAATTTTCAGAAATAAAGAGGAGGGTTCTCTGTAGCTGTATGAGAACCTTCGAGAACCTGACTGAAATCTGAACACGGGCGAGGTCATTGTTCTGTAGTCACCAGCGTGTGTCTGTGGCGCAGTTACAGAGGAAGGGGTGGGTTTCACTCTTCTAATCGTATAGATTGTCTTGATTAGTTACTATTCCTGTGTTTATTGTTGAAGAGGTTAGAATGAGACGTACCAATTCGGGTACCGTACAGGACGAGCGTGACGGTCTAATGTGCTTCAGTTTCCAGACAACCTGCCCTGCTCCATCACTCTGCAGCCCGGACTGTCCGACGTGGGGAAGGTAACGCCATCACTACACTCAGCCTTTCATGTTCTTCATCTGTACATTGCTTCAGCACCACAAAGTCTCAGAGTACACACACTGATGTTTCACATCAGCTTCCCTCTCTCTGCGTTGTCACGCAGTCCTCTGAAAGCAGCCAATTTGCCCGATGAATGATACTAGCTGTAAATGTGCAAACTGTGTGTTTCTGTGTGCTGGACAGAAATGTGCGGTGGAATTTGAGGTGAAAGCTTTCTGTGGTGAGAACCAGGACGAGAAGATCGACAAACAGTGAGTCGCTCAGAGTGGATCTCAGTCTGAAGACTCGATGGACAGCCTTTCACGTGTTCCTCCGTCCTCTCTGCAGGAGTTCTGTCCGTCTCACCATCCGTAAGATCCAGTTCAGTCCAGAGGACAGCAAACTGCTTCCCAGCGCAGAGACAACCTTTGAGTTCCTGATGTCCGAGAAACCTCTGCATGTGAAACTGAGCCTGCCCAAAGAGGTCAGAGCTTCAGTCAGGTTCTGAATCAGACATCAGAACCACCAGGTTCTGAAAGCTGGAGGACTCTCACAGATATACTCATGAAAGCACTTTACCTGTCTGCAGACTTTTTACCACGGCGAGCCGCTCAAAGCCAATGTTGAAATCACCAACTCGTCCAGCAGGAACATCAAAGACATCAGCTTGTCAGGTGACATCAGTTTGGCTTCAGAGTACTTAAGGTGACGTAGAGCAGCGTGTCTCTGCCACCAAGCATCATTTCTCCAGTTTTTCCTTTTATAAAGGAAAGCGTGAAATGTACAAGCATGCAGAAGTTGCATTACCATCAGGGGAGACGACTGATTTAAAGCCGAGAAGTCTGTAGTGAACAAAAACTGTATGAAGTCCATTCCAGAGTCCTTACTCTCCAGAAACATCTAAGCTAGGCAGCTAATATGTATTTACATTATTTTGTTGGCTTATTTATTTCAAGACATAATGACTTTAAATAAAATGTCTCCCCCTGCTGGTACTGCAGCTTACTGCACGCTTGCACATTTCACTCTTTGGAGGGGCAAAGGGTGAAATGGACACAGTGGACGGCGTGTCTAATACGCACTTTGCAGTGGTATCGGGTTGACTGGAGACATCAGCTGATAACACTTCCTTCCATTAGCATAAATTTAAAAAGTCATGCAACCAAAGCCTGCTCAGACACGATTGGCCAAACTGAATTGTGACCTAAGGAGATGTTTAACCAGAAAAGCTGCTCCTTGTAAACATGAGGAAAGGTGTCTGTGGCGGTGACACGCTGCCTCACCTGCAGGCCTCTGACAGCAGACAGGTGTGTTCCCTGTCTGCAGCAGCACGGTGGCTTACTTTGAGTTTCTGTGCTTAGTCGAGCAGGTGACCCACGTCATCCTTTACTCCAACGATAAGTACGTCAAGTCTGTGGCCAAAGAGGAGACCAGGTGAGTTAAGGATATAACAGAAGTATATTTCTTTTGAATATTTTCTGAGGGAACTTAAAGCAGGAGTTGCGTTCATGGTCTCAGTTTGATCAGACAGAACATTTTTTCTTTTTTCAAAAGGAAGATGTTTCCTGTACATTTAATTTTTGCATTGATCTGTTTAAAAACAGATGTGCCCCTGTCGTACCTGATACATCTTGGTCTAAAGCAGGGGTCGGCAACCTGCGGCTCTTTAGTCCTTATACTGCGGCTCTGCGTGGTTTGGGAAAATAAATTACATTTAGCTGAAGTGTATTTTTTTGTATTAGTTCTTTTTAAACTTGTAGTTCTAAATTGGAAGATTATTGTGATATTGAAATATAAAAATACACTTTTATTTTCTATTATTTCTTCATCGCTCAAAATAAGCGTCACACTGGCGGAAGCCGGTGTGCCCGCTGAAACGCCTGCATTTACCGAGACTTTCAACCCCAGGTAGGCCAATTATGGACCTTCGGATCCACCTTATGTCAGCAGCTCCACCGCGAACTATGTTAAAAACAAACACGCTCACGCCTCACAGACGACAGCTTACAGTCCTGTAAAGATGAAGTGACTTCACTGTGCGCAGAGGTTCAGGAGCAGAAGTCCCGTTGTAAACATATCACGGCAGACCTGACGATGTTTGCATGAACACGCTTTACAGCATCTCTTTATTGACCACTTTCACACACGGCTGCTGTGCGCACACAGCCGGCTGTAGCTTTGCAGCTCACAGCCCGACACACAACCGCAGAGAGAGCACAGACTTTAAGGTGGCGAGGCGTGATTGCTGGTGCCGCTCAGGTGCGTCCGCCTCCCCTGCAGCGGCGCTGCAGACCACGCCCCACCGCACACATTAACCAGGTAAAATACATATTTAGGCAGAATTTTGTAAATATCTATTTTTCAAAGTCAGGTCAAGGCTCCAAAAGCCCAAAGGAGATATAAGGCTGGCGGCTCACAGCAGTTTTTGTTTGCTGGATCATTGTAGTTCAGCTTTCCTTTTGTTATATTTCTTTAAGAGATCGAAATGTGTTCATTACATAAATAAAATGTAGTTTTCTCTGTAGCACTTCACGGATTTCATAAGCAACACACTTTAGCTGTTCACACAAAGCATAAAGGTAAAAAAACAATATGTACAGTGTTATCTTCATTTTAGACGTCACAAAGTATTTGCGGCTCTCAGTGTTTTCTTTTGCGTGGAAACCGGCTCCAAGTGGCTCTTTGGGTCTTAAAGGTTGTGACCCCTGGTCTAAAGATACTCCTAGTGACCTCACACTGTCAGCTGGGTTAGTTTTAACCACCCTGGGTTTGACCAAGAGGTTTCTAATCATGTTATGTTTTCGGTTACAGTGACTCTGTGCCTTGTGGCACCAGTCTGAAGCAGGAGTACACCCTGCACCCTCTGCTGGCATACAACAAAGACCGCAGAGGACTCGCTTTGGATGGGCGACTTAAACACGAGGACACCAACCTGGCTTCATCGAGCATGTCAGAGACACACTGAGGTTTTAATGATGGTGTTAGACAGGAAACACGGCTGCTCTTTAAAGGACAGGTTCACATGATTTAACCTGGCAGGTGAGACAGATCTGTCATCAGAGCATTCTGGGCAAAATACACACAGTGTTCAGACCGGCTGCATTCTCACGAGATCTCCGGAGACTCCATCAGATGAGCCTGAAGTCCGGTCAGGCCGTCGAGGTGATGGAGCCTCAGTTGAATTTGAATTGAAATTTTTATTTCAGTCAACAACAACAACAGATTATAATTTTACATAAAAGTACTCAAACAGAAACCGAAAAGTGAATAGGCTGAAGCCTTATGGCTTATACTTATCCTATCCCTTACCCCCATAGAAGTAATCAAATCCTTAACCAAGAAAATAAATAGCATTGATAAATAAGTTGTATAACAGTTTGAAAAGAAATCAATGATAAATCAAGAAATTAAATCAACACAAAAAAAATTTAACAAACCAAATTTCTATAACCTTGTATAATACTAATTTTTAAAAGCTTCCTGAAGAATGACAAAGAAAAACACATCTTCAGTTCATCATTAAGTCCGTTCCATAATTTCACTCCCAAAACTGACACACATACTTAACATTGGTTCTCACTTTAGGCATTTCAAACACATAAGACCCCCTCAAATCATATTTTCCATCTCTTAGTTGAAACATCCTTAAAGTACAAATTGGAATATTCTTTTTCATCACTCGATATATCATCTCTAAAGTTTTAGAATATATAATGTCCATGAATTTTAACATAGAGGATCCTACAGAAAACTGGTTGGTGGACTCCCTGTATCCAACTTTATTTATTATTCTAATAGCTCTGTTACACCCCGGCCTAGGCAACCGGGGTGCAACGTAGAAAAATAAAGATAAAGAAAGTAAAACCACGAAGGCTCTCCACCAAAATCCCAAAACAAAAATATCCCATAACGAAAGTATTTACAACAGACTATTTATTTATAACAAAACACCAAACTATTTACAACGGGGGAGATCGCGACCATGACACACTGAAACACAGGGTTTAAATACATAGAGGGAGCAATCAGGGAATGGACAACAGGAGGGAAACACAGCTGGGGCAAATCAGAACTGACGAGACAAGAAAGCGTAAACTGAAAACACTGAGATAAGACAGACTTTCAAAGTAAAGCAGGAAACACATTACAGTCACGCCTAAAACAAAACACTGACAACACCGAATCGTAACAGTTCCCCCCACCCAAAAATCAAACATTTAACACCAAGTGAAAAGTTTGATCCAGACAGATGAAGCCGATGAAGGCTGGAGCGGTCCCACTGACCCTCCAGCAGACGACGAAGGCTGGAGCAGTCCCACGGACCCTCCAGCGAAGGCGGATGAAGGCTGGAGCGGTCCCACGGACCCTCCAGCGACGACAAAGGCTGGGGCGGTCCCACGGACCCTCCCCTCAGCGAAGGCAGACGAAGCTGATGAAGGCTGGAGCGGTCCCACTGACCCTCCAGCAGACGACGAAGGCTGGAGCGGTCCCTCGGACCCTCCAGCAGAAGCGGATGAAGGCTGGAGCGATCACTTGGACGCTCCAGCGAAGGCGGATGAGCAGCTCACCAGCTGCACACATGGACACGCAGCCCGCCAGCTGCACACACGGACACGCAGCCCACCAGCTGCACACACGGACACGCAGCCCACCAGCTGCACACACGGACACGCAGCCCACCAGCTGCAGAAGGCTGGAGCGGTCCCTCGGATCCTCCAGCGAAGGCGGACGAAGGCTGAAGCGGTCCCTCCAACGGACCCTCCAGCGAAGACGGACGAAGGCTGATGAAGGCTGGAGCGGTCCCACTGACCCTCCAGCAGACGACGAAGGCTGGAGCGGTCCCTCGGACCCTCCAGCAGAAGCGGATGAAGGCTGGAGCGATCACTTGGACGCTCCAGCGAAGGCGGATGAGCAGCTCACCAGCTGCACACATGGACACGCAGCCCGCCAGCTGCACACATGGACACGCAGCCCGCCAGCTGCACACATGGACACGCAGCCCGCCAGCTGCACACACGGACACGCAGCCCACCAGCTGCACACACGGACACGCAGCCCACCAGCTGCAGAAGGCTGGAGCGGTCCCTCGGATCCTCCAGCGAAGGCGGACGAAGGCTGAAGCGGTCCCTCCAACGGACCCTCCAGCGAAGACGGACGAAGGCTGATGAAGGCTGGAGCGGTCCCACTGACCCTCCAGCAGACGACGAAGGCTGGAGCGGTCCCTCGGACCCTCCAGCGGAGACGGACGGCTAAAGCGAAGGCAGATGAAACTGATGAAGGCTGGAGCGGTCCCACTGACCCTCCAGCAGACGACGAAGGCTGGAGCGGTCCCTCGGACCCTCCAGCGAAGGCGGATGAAGGCTGGAGTGGTCCCACGGACCCTCCAGCGAAGGCGAATGAAGGCTGGAGCGGTCCCACGGACCCTCCAGCAGACGACAAAGGCTGGGGCGGTCCCCGGACCCCCCAGCGAAGGCAATCCCGGACGAGCCCCCATATGTTACACCCCGGCCTAGGCAACCGGGGTGCAACGTAGAAAAATAAAGATAAAGAAAGTAAAACCACGAAGGCTCTCCACCAAAATCCCAAAACAAAAATATCCCATAACGAAAGTATTTACAACAGACTATTTATTTATAACAAAACACCAAACTATTTACAACGGGGGAGATCGCGACCATGACACACTGAAACACAGGGTTTAAATACATAGAGGGAGCAATCAGGGAATGGACAACAGGAGGGAAACACAGCTGGGGCAAATCAGAACTGACGAGACAAGAAAGCGTAAACTGAAAACACTGAGATAAGACAGACTTTCAAAGTAAAGCAGGAAACACATTACAGTCACGCCTAAAACAAAACACTGACAACACCGAATCGTAACAGCTCTTTTTTGCAACTTAAATATTGAATCCAAATATGTTTTGTATGTGTTCCCCCAAATTTCTGCACAGTAGGTCATATAAGGCAAACAAAGGGAAGTATACAATAAATAAAGGCAGTTCTTATTCAAAGAATCTCTTGTTTTATAAAGAATAGAAATAGACTTGGATAATTTTCGTTTCACATGTTCTATGTGGGGCTTCCAACAAAGTTTATCATCAATAATTACTCCTAAAAATTTTGGCTCATATACTCTTTCAAGTTCAACATTATTTAAATTCAATTTTACTTTAATATTACTTTTACTACCTCCAAATAACATAAATTTTGTTTTACTTTCATTCAATGATAGTTTATTAAATACAAACCATCTATTTAACTTCATGAGTTCTGTTTCCACTGTTTCCAGTAATTTCTTTATGTCTTTTCCAGAGCAAAATAAGTTTGTATCATCAGCAAACATCACATATTTTAAAGCATCACTGGCTGTACAAATATCATTTATATAAAGTAAAAGTAACTTAGGTCCCAAAACAGATCCTTGCGGACCTTCACAAGTTACTTTTCTAAGTTTAGATTTCATGTTATTAATACTCACATATTGGAACCTATTATTCAAGTAACTATTTAACCAAAATTGTACAACACCTCTTAAACCATACCTTTCACACTTCTGTAAAAGTAAAGAATGATCTATCGTATCAAAGGCTTTACATAAATCAATGAACACACCTATTCCAAACTGTTTTTCATCCACAGCCGTTGCAATATTTTCAATAAATTCCATCACAGCTAGAGATGTTGAGCGATTTCTTCTGAACCCATACTGATGATCATTCAATAAATCATATTTATCAATAAAAGAATCTAGTTTGTTTGCAAATAGTTTTTCAAGAATCTTTGAAAACTGAGGCAGTAAAGATACCGGTCCATAGTTTGACACAATCTGTTTATCACCAGTTTTATATAGTGGGATCACTTTGGCAAATTTTTCAATTTAAATCACAGCTTGATGACCTCTGACGACTGGAAGCCTCCAGGAGACTGAACTATGTTTTCCAGAACATCAACCACTGAAATTAGAAATATGATAGAAATGGACTCATCCAAGTGTCAGAGCCGAGGTCTCGTTTTGTTCTGTCAGGTCATGAAGCCTCCACAGTTTAACTTTCTTCTTAGAGGTGGAACCAGAAGCATCCCAAACGTTAGTGAGACGATTATTTGATTCGATGATTCGGACATCTCCCTCCTAATGTCTCCTCTGCGGGGTCAGATCTCTGACCTGTTTCTAGCTGCTGGGTTAGAAACACCACAGGGACTCTGGATGATCTGAAGCTCTGTGCTGCAAACGGTTCCTGACTCTCAGTTTGTGCCGACGAGCCTGAAACCTTGCTCGTGCTTTCAGACACCTGTGACCCCTGACAGAGCTGTGAACCTGTCCTTTAACCACATAGCGTGCTAGTACACAATGCCGAGAGCACCTGAGTTTCCTGAGCTTAGCGAAAGAGCGTTGTGTGACTTTCAGAAAGTTTTCCTTAAGCTGATGAGAGCTGTCTGTGTCTCAGTGTGAAGCAGGAGGTCCTGAAGGAGGTTCAGGGGATTCTGGTCTCCTATAAGGTCGTGCTGAGGATGGTCGCCTCAGGGTGAGTCTCACACTTCCTGCTGTTAACAGTGTGTGTATGTTCAGGTGTCTGGTGAGGGGTCAAAGGTCACTACAGGCCCTCTGCCTGACCTCACTTACAGCAGCTCAGGTGTGACGAGGCAGT